>NC_061492.1:27071366-27080083 GCF_022539355.2 Hippoglossus stenolepis
TGTAGTCCTCATATAGAGGACATATCAGATATTAAACTGATAAGAACAGATACTACATTGATCTTAGCCAAAAGGCCGAGAAGCGATAAGCCCCAAGTGTTGGATGTCCCGCTAAGCTCTTGGCACAAATCTCACTTGTTGTGGTACCCGTTCGTAGGTGTGCATAACAATGGCTGCTGCTTATCACCTCCGCCCAAGCTCTCCTTTGTGGCGCTTGATTTCTGACCTAGACAGCTCTTTGACTTTTCACAATTTCATAAGGCTCAGCCATACAGCAAAGCCTGCCAAAAATATATTCAACTCATGTTTGTTCCTCTCCACGAAGTCTTTAGTAAAGGCGAAAGACTTGTGCGTTATGAAGAAACCAGAGTCAGCATGGCCCTCTGTTGGAAAGCAGCAGAGGAGCCTCTCGGTCACAGTCACCACCTTCACGGGGCCTCTCTTGCTTTCCATGTCAGATCCCAGTATGCAACATTCCAACCCGCCCCATCTGCCAACCAAAATTATACACGTCTTTATTACCTCCTGCCTGACTACTGTGATTGGCTTTTAAGCCTGCCTAAGCAATACATCCCTGAACCACTTGCATTCCCAAAATGCTGACTCTGGTTTCTCACCAAGTCTCCCAGAAAGTCTTGAGTGAGGTTCCATTCTTGACAAACGCTTCTAACTCAATTTGAATCCAGTTCAAGCTCATTGTGACGTGCATGGTCACGTCACTAAGCAGTGAGCCATCAGAGCGGTTTCACCACTTGTGTGTGAGCCATTACCTCAGTTTCATTGAGCCAGTGTAGAATTCACTTTTGATACGCGACAATTGTTTGAGTGTTTGGTTTTCTACAAGGTAAGAACAGAGTGCACCGTTCCCAGCGGCATTCTGCAATGCTAGGTCGATGCGTGGAAAGAAAGGAGCAAGCTCCAAATTTCTGCCCCTCATGCCAAAAATCTGCTTTAATATGTAGTCCTCATATAGAGGACATATCAGATATTAAACTGATAAGAACAGATACTACACTTGATCTTGGCCAAGGCCGAGCGATAAGCCCCAAGTGTTGGATGTCACGCCAAGCTCTTGGCACAAATCTCACTTGTTGTGGTACCCGTTCGTAGGTGTGCATAACAATGGCTGCTGCTTATCACCTCCGCCCAAGCTCTCCTTTGTGGCGCTTGATTTCCTGACCTAGACAGCTCTTTGACTTTTCACAATTTCATAAGGCTCAGCCATACAATAAAGCCTGCCAAAAATATATTCAACTCATGTTTGTTCCTCTCCACGGAAGTCTTTAGTAAAGCGAAAGACTTGTGCGTTATGAAAAGAAACCAGAGTCAGCATGGCCCTCTGTTGGAGAGCAGCAGAGGAGCCTCTCGGTCCAGTCACCACCTTCACGGTAGGCCTCTCTTTGCTTTCATGTCAGATCCCAGTATGCAACATTCCCAACCACGCCCCATCTGCCAACAAAATTATCACGTCTTTATTACCTCCTGCCTGACTACTGTGATTGGCTTTTAAGCCTGCCTAAGCAATACATCCTGAACCACTTACATTCGCTCCAAAATGCTGACTCTGGTTTCTCACCAAGTCTCCCAGAAGGTCTTGAGTGAAAGCAAGTTTCCATTCTTGACAACCTTCTAACTCAATTTGGAATCCAGTTCAAGCTCATTGTGACCCGTGCATGGTCACGTCACTAAGCAGTGAGCCATCAGGCGGTTTCACACTTGTGTGTGCCAGGCCGTTACCTCAGTTTCATTGAGCCAGTGTAGAATTCACTTTTGATGCGCGACAATTGTTTGAGTGTTTGGTTTTCTACAAGGTAAGAACAGAGTGCACCGTTCCCAGCGGCACTGCAATGCTAGGTCGATGCGTGGAGAAAGAAGCAAGCTCCAAATTTCTGCCCCTCATGCCAAAAATCTGCTTAATATGTAGTCCTCATATAGAGGACATATCAGATATTAAACTGATGAGAACAGATACTACACTTGATCTTAGCCAAAGGCCGAGGCGATAAGCCCCAAGTGTTGGATGTCACGCCAAGCTCTTGGCACAAATCTCCTTGTTGTGGTGCCCGTTCGTAGGTGTGCATAACAATGGCTGCTGTATCACCTCGCCCAGCTCTCCTTTGTGGCGCTTGATTTCTGACCTAGACAGCTCTTTGACTTTTCACAATTTCATAAGGCTCAGCCATACAGCAAAGCCTGCCAAAAATATATTCAACTCATGTTTGTTCCTCTCACGGAAGTCTTTAGTAAAGGCGAAAGACTTGTGCGTTATGAAGAGAAACCAGAGTCAGCATGGCCCTCTGTTGGAGAGCAGCAGAGGAGCCTCTCGGTCACAGATCACCACCTTCACGGTAGGCCTCTCTTTGCTTTCCATGTCAGATCCCAGTATGCAACATTCCCAACCCGCCCCCATCTGCCAACCAAAATTATACACGTCTTTATTACCTCCTGCCTGACTACTGTGATTGGCTTTTAAGCCTGCCTAAGCAATACATCCTGAACCACTTACATTCGCTCAAAATGCTGACTCTGGTTTCTCACCAAGTCTCCCAGAGGTCTTGAGTGAAAGCAAGTTTCCATTCTTGACAAGCGCTTCTAACTCAATTTGGAATCCAGTTCAAGCTCATTGTGACCCGTGCATGGTCACGTCACTAAACAGTGAGCCATCAGGCGGTTTCACACACTTGTGTGTGCCAGGCCGTTACCTCACTTTCATTGAGCCAGTGTAGAATTCACTTTTGATACGCGACAATTGTTTGAGTGTTTGGTTTCTACAAGGTAGAACAGTGCACCGTTCCCAGCAGCCACTGCAATGCTAGGTCGATGCGTGGAGAGAAAGGGCAGCTCCAAATTTCTGCCCTCATGCCAAAAATCTGCAATATGTAGTCCTCATCATAGAGGACATATCAGATATTAAACTGATAAGAACAGATACTACATGATCTTAGCCAAAGGCCGAGCGATAAGCCCCAAGTGTTGGATGTCCACGCCAGCTCTTGGCACAAATCTCACTTGTTGTGGTACCCGTTCGTAGGTGTGCATAACAATGGCTGCTGCTTATCACCTCCGCCCAAGCTCTCCTTTGTGGCTCGA
The DNA here is from genome assembly GCF_022539355.2 of Hippoglossus stenolepis. Classification (NCBI taxonomy): domain Eukaryota; kingdom Metazoa; phylum Chordata; class Actinopteri; order Pleuronectiformes; family Pleuronectidae; genus Hippoglossus; species Hippoglossus stenolepis. The sequence goes on from NC_061492.1 coordinate 27,074,457, forward strand.
TTTCTGACCTAGACAGCTCTTTGACTTTTCACAATTTCATAGGCTCAGCCATACAGCAAAGCCTGCCAAAATATATTCAACTCATGTTTGTTCCTCTCCCGGGAGAGTCTTTAGTAAAGGCGAAAGACTTGGCGTTATGAAGAGAAACCAGAGTCAGCATGGCCCTCTGTTGGAGAGCAGCAGAGGGCCTCTCGGTCCAATCACCACCTTCACGGTAGGCCTCTCTTTGCTTTCCATGTCAGATCCCAGTATGCAACATTCCCAACCCGCCCCCATCTGCCAACCAAAATTATACACGTCTTTATTACCTCCTGCCTGACTACTGTGATTGGCTTTTAAGCCTGCCTAAGCAATACATCCCTGAACCACTTACATTCGCTCCAAAATGCTGACTCTGGTTTCTCACCAAGTCTCCCAGAAGGTCTTGAGTGAAAGCAAGTTTCCATTCTTGACAAACGCTTCTAACTCAATTTGGAATCCAGTTCAAGCTCATTGTGACCCCGTGCATGGTCACGTCACTAAGCAGTGAGCCATCAGACGGTTTCACACACTTGTGTGTGCCAGGCCGTTACCTCAGTTTCATTGAGCCAGTGTAGAATTCACTTTTGATACGTGACAATTGTTTGAGTGTTTGGTTTCTACAAAGGTAAGAACAGAGTGCACCGTTCCCAGCGGCACTGCAATGCTAGGTCGATGCGTGGAGAGAAAGGACAAGCTCAAATTTCTGCCCCTCATGCCAAAAATCTGCTTAATATGTAGTCCTCATATAGAGGACATATCAGATATTAAACTGATAAGAACAGATACTACATGATCTTAGCCAAAGGCGGGCGATAAGCCCCAAGTGTTGGATGTCCACGCCAAGCTCTTGGCACAAATCTCACTTGTTGTGGTACCCGTTCGTAGGTGTGCATAACAATGGCTGCTGCTTATCACCTCCGCCCAAGCTCTCCTTTGTGGCGCTTGATTTCTGACCTAGACAGCTCTTTGACTTTTCACAATTTCATAAGGCTCAGCCATACAGCAAAGCCTGCCAAAATATATTCAACTCATGTTTGTTCCTCTCCACGAAGTCTTTAGTAAAGGCGAAAGACTGTGCGTTATGAAAGAAACCAGAGTCAGCATGGCCCTCTGTTGGAGAGCAGCAGAGGAGCCTCTCGGTCTCATCACCACCTTCACGGTAGGCCTCTCTTTGCTTTCCATGTCAGATCCCAGTATGCAACATTCCCAACCCGCCCCATCTGCCAACCAAATTATACACGTCTTTATTACCTCTGCCTGACTACTGTGATTGGCTTTTAAGCCTGCCTAAGCAATACATCCCTGAACCACTTACATTCGCTCCAAAATGCTGACTCTGGTTTCTCACCAAGTCTCCCAGAAGGTCTTGAGTGAAAGCAAGTTTCCATTCTTGACAAACGCTTCTAACTCAATTTGGAATCCAGTTCAAGCTCATTGTGACCCCGTGCATGGTCACGTCACTAAGCAGTGAGCCATCAGAGCGGTTTCACACGCGTGTGTCAGGCCGTTACCTCAGTTTCTTGAGCCAGTGTAGAATTCACTTTTGATACGACAATTGTTTGAGTGTTTGGTTTTCTACAAGGTAAGAACAAGTGCACCGTTCCCAGCGGCACTGCAATGCTAGGTCGATGCGTGGAGAGAAAGGAGCAAGCTCCAAATTTCTGCTCCTCATGCCAAAAATCTGCTTAATATGTAGTCCTCATATAGAGGACATATCAGATATTAAACTGATAAGAACAGATACTACACTTGATCTTAGCCAAAGGCCGAGCGATAAGCCCCAAGTGTTGGATGTCCACGCCAAGCTCTTGGCACAAATCTCACTTGTTGTGGTACCCGTTCGTAGGTGTGCATAACAATGGCTGCTGCTTATCACCTCCTCCCAAGCTCTCCTTTGTGGCGCTTGATTTCTGACCTAGACAGCTCTTTGACTTTCACAATTTCATAAGGCTCAGCCATACAACAAAGCCTGCCAAAAATATATTCAACTCATGTTTGTTCCTCTCCACGGAAGTCTTTAGTAAAGGGCGAAAGACTTGTGCGTTATGAAAAAAACCAGAGTCAGCATGGCCCTCTGTTGGAGAGCAGCAGAGGAGCCTCTCAGTCCTGATCACCACCTTCACGGTAGGCCTCTCTTTGCTTTCCATGTCAGATCCCAGTATGCAACATTCCCAACCCGCCCCCATCTGCCAACCAAAATTATACACGTCTTTATTACCTCCTGCCCTGACTACTGTGATTGGCTTTTAAGCCTGCCTAAACAATACATCCTGAACCACTTACATTCGCTCCAAAATGCTGACTCTGGTTTCTCACCAAGTCTCCCAGAAGGTCTTGAGTGAAAGCAAGTTTCCATTCTTGACAAACGCTTCTAACTCAATTTGGAATCCAGTTCAAGCTCATTGTGACCCGTGCATGGTCACGTCACTAAGCAGTGAGCCATCAGAGCGGTTTCACACACTTGTGTGTGTGCCAGGACGTTACCTCAGTTTCATTGAGCCAGTGTAGAATTCACTTTTGATACGTGACAATTGTTTGAGTGTTTGGTTTTCTACAAGGTAAGAACAGAGTGCACCGTTCCCAGCGGCACTGCAATGCTAGGTCGATGCGTGGAGAGAAAGGAGCAAGCTCCAAATTTCTGCCCCTCATGCCAAAAATCTGCTTAATATGTAGTCCTCATATAGAGGACATATCAGATATTAAACTGATAAGAACAGATACTACACTTGATCTTAGCCAAAGGCCGAGGCGATAAGCCCCAAGTGTTGGATGTCCGCCAAGCTCTTGGCACAAATCTCACTTGTTGTGGTACCCCGTTCGTAGGTGTGCATAACAATGGCTGCTGCTTATCACCTCCGCCCAAGCTCTCCTTTGTGGCGCTTGATTTCTGACCTAGACAGCTCTTTGACTTTTCACAATTTCATAAGGCTCAGCCATACAACAAAGCCTGCCAAAAATATATTCAACTCATGTTTGTTCCTCTCCACGGAAGTCTTTAGTAAAGGCGAAAGACTTGTGCGTTATGAAGAGAAACCAGAGTCAGCATGGCCCTCTGTTGGAGAGCAGCAGAGGAGCCTCTCGGTCTGATCACCACCTTCACGGTAGGCCTCTCTTTGCTTTCCATGTCAGATCCCAGTATGCAACATTCCCAACCGCCCCCATCTGCCAACCAAAATTATACACGTCTTTATTACCTCCTGCCCTGACTACTGTGATTGGCTTTTAAGCCTGCCTAAGCAATACATCCTGAACCACTTACATTCGCTCCAAAATGCTGACTCTGGTTTCTCACCAAGTCTCCCAGAAGGTCTTGAGTGAAAGCAAGTTTCCATTCTTGACAAACGCTTCTAACTCAATTTGGAATCCAGTTCAAGCTCATTGTGACCCGTGCATGGTCACGTCACTAAGCAGTGAGCCATCAGAGCGGTTTCACACACTTGTGTGCCAGGCCGTTACCTCACTTTCATTGAGCCAGTGTAGAATTCACTTTTGATACGCGACAATTGTTTGAGTGTTTGGTTTTCTACAAGGTAGAACAGAGTGCACCGTTCCAGCGGCACTGCAATGCTAGGTCGATGCGTGGAGAGAAAGGAGCAAGCCCCTCATGCCAAAAATCTGCTTAATATGTAGTCCTCATATAGAGGACATATCAGATATTAAACTGATAAGAACAGATACTACACTTGATCTTAGCCAAAAAGGCCGAGAACGATAAGCCCCAAGTGTTGGATGTCACGCCAAGCTCTTGGCACAAATCTCACTTGTTGTGGTACCCGTTCGTAGGTGTGCATAACAATGGCTGCTGCTTATCACCTCCGCCCAAGCTCTCCTTTGTGGCGCTTGATTTCTGACCTAGACAGCTCTTTGACTTTTCACAATTTCATAAGGCTCAGCCATACAGCAAAGCCTGCCAAAAATATATTCAACTCATGTTTGTTCCTCTCCACAAGTCTTTAGTAAAGGCGAAAGACTTGTGTTATGAAGAAACCAGAGTCAGCATGGCCCTCTGTTGGAGAGCAGCAGAGGAGCCTCTCAGTCTGATCACCACCTTCACGGTAGGCCTCTCTTTGCTTTCCGCATGTCAGATCCCAGTATGCAACATTCCCAACCCGCCCCCATCTGCCAACCAAAATTATACCGTCTTTATTACCTCCTGCCCTGACTACTGTGATTGGCTTTTAAGCCTGCCTAAGCAATACATCCCTGAACCACTTACATTCGCTCCAAAATGCTGACTCTGGTTTCTCACCAAGTCTCCCAGAAGGTCTTGAGTGAAAGCAAGTTTCCATTCTTGACAAACGCTTCTAACTCAATTTGGAATCCAGTTCAAGCTCATTGTGACCCGTGCATGGTCACGTCACTAAGCAGTGAGCCATCAGGCGGTTTCACACACTTGTGTGTGCCAGGCCGTTACCTCACTTTCATTGAGCCAGTGTAGAATTCACTTTTGATACGCGACAATTGTTTGAGTGTTTGGTTTTCTACAAGGTAAGAACAGAGTGCACCGTTCCCAGCGGCACTGCAATGCTAGGTCGATGCGTGGAGAGAAAGGGCAAGCTCAAATTTCTGCCCCTCATGCCAAAATCTGCTAATATGTAGTCCTCATTAGAGGACATATCAGATATTAAACTGATAAGAACAGATACTACACTTGATCTTAGCCAAAAGGCCGAGAAGCGATAAGCCCCAAGTGTTGGATGTCACGCCAAGCTCTTGGCACAAATCTCACTTGTTGTGGTACCCGTTCGTAGGTGTGCATAACAATGGCTGCTGCTTATCACCTCCGCCCAAGCTCTCCTTTGTGGCGCTTGATTTCTGACCTAGACAGCTCTTTGACTTTTCACAATTTCATAAGGCTCAGCCATACAGCAAAGCCTGCCAAAAATATATTCAACTCATGTTTGTTCCTCTCCACAAGTCTTTAGTAAAGGCGAAAGACTTGTCGTTATGAAGAGAAACCAGAGTCAGCATGGCCCTCTGTTGGAGAGCAGCAGAGGAGCCTCTCGGTCTGATCACCACCTTCACGGTAGGCCTCTCTTTGCTTTCATGTCAGATCCCAGTATGCAACATTCCCAACCCGCCCCCATCTGCCAACCAAAATTATACACGTCTTTATTACCTCCTGCCCTGACTACTGTGATTGGCTTTTAAGCCTGCCTAAGCAATACATCCCTGAACCACTTACATTCGCTCCAAAATGCTGACTCTGGTTTCTCACCAAGTCTCCCAGAGGTCTTGAGTGAAAGCAAGTTTCCATTCTTGACAAACGCTTCTAACTCAATTTGGAATCCAGTTCAAGCTCATTGTGACCCGTGCATGGTCACGTCACTAAGCAGTGAGCCATCAGAGCGGTTTCACACTTGTGTGTGCCAGGCCGTTACCTCAGTTTCATTGAGCCAGTGTAGAATTCACTTTTGATACGCGACAATTGTTTGAGTGTTTGGTTTTCTACAAGGTAAGAACAGAGTGCACCGTTCCCAGCGGCACTGCAATGCTAGGTCGATGCGTGGAGAGAAGGAGCAAGCTCAAATTACCCCTCATGCCAAAATCTGCTTAATATGTAGTCCTCATATAGAGGACATATCAGATATTAAACTGATAAGAAC
>NC_061492.1:27080183-27093827 GCF_022539355.2 Hippoglossus stenolepis
TGCAATGCTAGGTCGAGCAGAGAGAAAGGAGCAAGCTCCAAATTACTGCCCTCATGCCAAAATCTGCTTAATATGTAGTCCTCATATAGAGGACATATCAGATTAAACTGATAAGAACAGATACTACACTTGATCTTAGCCAAAAGGCCGAGTAGTTTATAAGCCCCAAGTGTTGGATGTCCACGCCAAGCTCTTGGCACAAATCTCACTTGTTGTGGTACCCTGCTCGTAGGTGTGCACAAATGGCTGCTGCTTATCACCTCCGCCCAAGCTCTCCTTTGTGGCGCTTTGATTTCTGACCTAGACAGCTCTTTGACTTTTCATACCCTATAATCTAGCCATACAGCAAAGCCTGCCAAAAATATATTCAACTCATGTTTGTTCCTTCACGGAAGTCTTTAGTAAAAGGCGAAAGACTTGTGCAATGAAGAGAAACCAGAGTCAGCATGGCCTCTGTTGGAGAGCAGCAGAGGAGCTCTCGTCACAGTCACCACCTTCACGGTAGGCCTCTTTTGCTTTCCATGTCTGATCCCAGTATGAAACATTCCCAACCCGCCTCCATCTGCCAACCAAAATTATACACGCTTTATTACCTCCTGCCCTGACTACTGTATTGGCTTTAAGCCTGCCTACAATACATCCCTGAACCACTTACATTCGCTCCAAAATGCTGACTCTGGTTTCTCACCAAGTCTCCCAGAAGGTCTGAGGAAAGCAAGTTTCCATCTGACAAACGCTCTAACTCAATTTTGAATCCAGTTCAAGCTCATTGTGACTCCGCATGGTCACGCTACTAAGCAGTGAGCTATCAGAGCGGTTTCACACACTTGTGTGTGCCAGGTCATACTCTGTTTCATTGAGCCAGTGTAGAATCCACTTTTGATACGCGACAATTGTTTGAGTGTTTGGTTTTCTAAGCGTAAGAAACAGAGTGCACCTGCTCCCAGCGGCACTGCAATGCTAGGTCGCAGTGGAGAGAAGGAGCGCTCCAAATTTCTGCCCTCATGCCAAAAATTGCTTAATATGTAGTCCTCCTATATAGAGGACATATCAGATATTAAACTGATAAGAACAGATACTACACTTGATCTTAGCCAAAAGGCCGAGAAGCGATAAGCAAGTGTTGGATGTCCACGCCAGCTCTTGGCACAAATCTCACTTGTTGTGGTACCCTGCTCAGGTGTGCCATAACAATGGCTGCTGCTTATCACCTCCGCACATCAAGCTCTCCTTTGTGGCGCTTGATTTCTGACCTAGACAGCTCTTTTGACTTTTCACAATTCATAAGGCCAGCCATACAGCAAAGCCTGCCAAAATATATTCAACTCATGTTTGTTCCTCTCACGGAAGTCTTAGTAAAAGGCGAAAGACTTGTGGCATATGAAGAGAAACCAGAGTCAGCATGGCCTCTCTGTTGGAGAGCAGCAGAGGAGCCTCTCGGTCACAGTCACCACCTTCACGGTAGGCTCCTCTCTTGCTTTCCGCATGTCAGATCCCAGTATGCAACATTCTAACCCGCCCCCATCTGCCAACTAAAATTATACACGTCTTTATTACCTCCTGCCCTGACTACTGTGATTGGCTTAAAGCCTGCCTAAGTAATACATCCCTGAACCACTCATATCTGCCTCCAAAATGCTGACTCTGGTTTCTCACCAAGTCTCCCAGAAGGTCTTGAGGAAAGCAAGTTTCCATTCTTGACAAACGCTTCTAACTCAAATTCGAATCCAGTTCAAGCTCATTGTGACCCTGCATGGTCACGCCACTAAGCAGTGAGCCATCAGAGCGGTTTCACACACTTGTGTGTGCCAGGCGCATTCCTCACTTTCATTGAGCCAGTGTAGAATTCACTTTTGATACGCGACAATTGTTTGAGTGTTTGGTTTTCACAAGGTAAGAACAGAGTGCACCGTCTCCCAGCGGCACTGCAATGCTAGGTCGGCGTGGAGAGAAAGGAGCAAGCTCCAAATTTCTGCCTCATGCCAAAAATCTGTTTAATATGTAGTCCTCATATAGAGTGACATATCAGATATTAAACTGATAAGAACAGATACTACACTTGATCTTAGCCAAAAGGCCGAGAAGATAAGCCCCAAGTGTTGATGTCCACGCCAAGCCTTGGCACAAACTGTTGTAAGGTAACCCCGCTCGTAGGTGTGCATAACAATGGCTGCTGCTTATCACCTCCGCCCAAGCCTCCTTTGTGGCGCTTTGATTTCTGACCTAGACAGCTCTTTGACTTTTCACACTTCATAAGGCTCAGCCATACAGCAAAAGCCTGCCAAAAATATATTCAACTCATGTTTGTTCCTCTCCACGGAAGTCTTTAGTAAGCGAAGACTTGTGCTATGAAGAGAAAACCAGAGTCAGCATGGCCTCTGCTGGAGCAGCAGAGGAGCCTCGGTCACAGTCACCACCTTCACGGTAGGCCTCCTTTGCTTTCCGCATGTCAGATCCCCAGTATGCAACATTCTAACCCGCCCCATCTGCCAACCAAAATTATCACGCCTTTATTACCTCCTGCCCTGACTACTGTGATTGGCTTTAAGCCTGCCTAAGCAATACATCCCTGAACCACTTACATTCGCTCCAAAATGCTGACTCTGGTTTCTCACCAAGTCTCCCAGAAGGTCTTGAGGAAAGCAAGTTTCCATTCTGACAAACGCTTCTAACTCAATTTGGAATCCAGTTCAAGCTCATTGTGACCCCCGCATGGTCACGCCACTAAGCAGTGAGCCATCAGAGCGGCTCACACTTGTGTGTGCCAGGCCGCAACCTCAGCTTTCATTGAGCCAGTGTAGAATTCACTTTGATACGCGACAATTGTTTGAGTGTTTGGTTTTCACAAGGTAAGAACAGAGGCACGTCCCAGCGGCACTGCAATGCTAGGTCGATGCGTGGAGAGAAAGAGCAAGCTCCAAATTTCTGCCCTCATGCCAAAAAATCTGCTTAATATGTAGTCCCTACATAGAGAGGACATATCAGATATTAAACTGATAAGAACAGATACTACACTGATCTTAGCCAAAAGGCCGAAGCGATAAGCCCCAAGTGTTGGATGTCCACGCCAAGCTCTTGGCACAAATCTCACTTGTTGTGGTACCCCGTCGTAGGTGTGCATAACAATGGCTGCTGCTTATCACCTCCGCCCAAGCTCTCCTTTGTGGCGCTTGATTTCTGACCTAGACAGCTCTTTGACTTTTCACACTTTCATAAGCCATACAGCAAAGCCATACAGCAAAAAAATATATTCAACTCATGTTTGTTCCTCTCCACGGAAGTCTTTAGTAAAAGGCGAAAGACTTGTGCGTATGAAGAGAAACCAGAGTCAGCATGGCCTCTGTTGAGAGCAGCAGAGGAGCCTCGGTCACAGTCACCACCTTCACGGTAGGCCTCTCTTGCTTTCCGCATGTCAGATCCCAGTATGCAACATTCCTAACCCGCCCCCATCTGCCAACCAAAATTATACACGTCTTTATTACCTCCTGCCCTGACTACTGTGATTGGCTTTAAGCTGCCTAAGCAATACATCCCTGAACCACTTATATTCGCTCCAAAATGCTGACTCTGGTTTCTCAACCAAGTCTCCCAGAAGGTCTTGAGTGAAAGCAAGTTTCCATTCTTGACAAACGCTTCTAACTCAATTTGGAATCCAGTTCAAGCTCATTGTGACCTCGCATGGTCACGCCACTAAGCAGTGAGCCATCAGAGCGGTTTCACACACTTGTGTGTGCCAGGCCGTACCTCACTTTCATTGAGCCAGTGTAGAATTCACTTTTGATACGCGACAATTGTTTGAGTGTTTGGTTTTCTACAAGTAAGAACAGAGTGCACTGCTCCCAGCGGCACTGCAATGCTAGGTCGATGCGTGGAGAGAAAGGAGCAAGCTCCAAATTTCTGCCCTCATGCCAAAAATCTGCTTAATATGTAGTCCTCATATAGAGGACATATCAGATATTAAACTGATAAGAACAGATACTACACTTGATCTTAGCCAAAAGGCCGAGAAGCGATAAGCCCCAAGTGTTGATGTCCACGCCAAGCTCTTGGCACAAATCTCACTTGTTGTGGTACCCCGCTCGTAGGTGTGCATAACAATGGCTGCTGCTTATCACCTCCGCCAAGCTCTCCTTTGTGGCGCTTGATTTCTGACCCAGACAGCTCTTTGACTTTTCACAATTTCATAAGGCTCAGCCTACAGCAAAGCCTGCCAAAAATATATTCAACTCATGTTTGTTCTTTCCACGGAAGTCTTTAGTAAAAGGCAAAGACTTGTGCTATGAAGAGAAATCCAGAGTCAGCATGGCCCTCTGTTGGAGAGCAGCAGAGGAGCCTCTCGGTCACAGTCACCACCTTCACGGTAGGCCTCTTTGCTTTCCGCATGTCAGATCCCAGTATGCAACATTCAACCCGCCCCATCTGCCAACCAAAATTATACACGTCTTTATTACCTCCTGCCCTGACTACTGTGATTGGCTTTAAGCCTGCCTAAGCAATACATCCCTGAACCACTTACATTCGCTCCAAAATGCTGACTCTGGTTTCTCACCAAGTCTCCCAGAAGGTCTTGAGTGAAAGCAAGTTTCCATTCTGACAAACGCTTCTAACTCAATTTGGAATCCAGTTCAAGCTCATTGTGACCCCGTGCATGGTCACGCCACTAAGCAGTGAGCCATCAGAGGGTCCACACTTGTGTGTGCCAGGCCGTACTCTCAGTTTCATTGAGCCAGTGTAGAATTCACTTTTGATACGCGACAATTGTTTGAGTGTTTGGTTTTCTACAAGGTAAGAACAGAGTGCACCGTTCCAGCGGCACTGCAATGCTAGGTCGATGCGTGGAGAGAAAGGAGCAAGCTCCAAATTACTGCCCTCATGCCAAAATCTGCTTAATATGTAGTCCTCATATAGAGGACATATCAGATATTAAACTGATAAGAACAGATACTACACTTGATCTTAGCCAAAAGGCCGAGAAGCGATAAGCCCCAAGTGTTGGATGTCCACGCTAAGCTCTTGGCACAAATCTCACTTGTTGGGTACCCTGCTCAGAGGTGTGCATAACAATGGCTGCTGCTTATCACCTCCGCCCAAGTCTCCTTTGTGGCGCTGATTTCTGACCTAGACAGCTCTTTGACTTTTCACAATTTCATAAGGCTCAGCCATACAGCAAAGCCTGCCAAAATATATTCAACTCATGTTTGTTCCTCTCCACGGAAGTCTTTAGTAAAAGGCTAAAGACTTGTGCGTTATGAAGAGAAACCAGAGTCAGCATGGCCCTCTGTTGGAGAGCAGCAGAGGAGCCTCTCGGTCACAGTCACCACCTTCACGGTAGGCCTCTCTTGCTTTCCGCATGTCAGATCCCAGTATGCAACATTCCTAACCCGCCCCATCTGCCAACCAAAATTATACACGTCTTTATTACCTCCTGCCCTGACTACTGTGATTGGCTTTTAAGCCTGCCTAAGCAATACATCCCTGAACCACTTACATTCGCTCCAAAAATGCTGACTCTGGTTTCTCACCAAGTCTCCCAGAAGGTCTTGAGTGAAAGCAAGTTTCCATTCTTGACAAACGCTTCTAACTCAATTTGGAATCCAGTTCAAGCTCATTGTGACCCCTGCATGGTCACGCCACTAAGCAGTGAGCCATCAGAGCGGTTTCACACACTTGTGTGTGCCAGGCCGTTACCTCAGTTTCATTGAGCCAGTGTAGAATTCACTTTGATACGCGACAATTGTTTGAGTGTTTGGTCTTACAAGGTAAGAACAGAGTGCACCGCTCCCAGCGGCACTGCAATGCTAGGTCGATGCGTGAGAGAAAGGAGCAAGCTCCAAATTTCTGCCCTCATGCCAAAATCTGCTTAATATGTAGTCCCTTATATAGAGGACATATCAGATATTAAACTGATAAGAACAGATACTACACTTGATCTTAGCCAAAAGGCCGAGAAGCGATAAGCCCCAAGTGTTGGATGTCCACGCTAAGCTCTTGGCACAAATCTCACTTGTTGTGGTACCCCGTCTGTAGGTGTGCATAACAATGGCTGCTGCTTATCACCTCCGCCCAAGCTCTCCTTTGTGGCGCTTGATTTCTGACCTAGACAGCTCTTTGACTTTTCACAATTTCATAAGGCTCAGCCATACAGCAAAGCCTGCCAAAATATATTCAACTCATGTTTGTTCCTCTCCACGGAAGTCTTTAGTAAAAGGCGAAAGACTTGTGCGTTATGAAGAGAAACCAGAGTCAGCATGGCCCTCTGTTGAGAGCAGCAGAGGAGCCTCTGTCACAGTCACCACCTTCACGGTAGGCCTCTTTGCTTTCCGCATGTCAGATCCCAGTATGCAACATTCCCAACCCGCCCCCATCTGCCAACCAAAATTATACACGTCTTTACCCTCCTGCCCTGACTACTGTGATTGGCTTTTAAGCCTGCCTAAGCAATACATCCCTGAACCACTTACATTCGCTCCAAAATGCTGACTCTTGGTTTCTCACCAAGTCTCCCAGAAGGTCTTGAGGAAAGCAAGTTTCCATTCTTGACAAACGCTTCTAACTCAATTTGGAATCCAGTTCAAGCTCTTAGGACCCGTGCATGGTCACGCCACTAAGCAGTGAGCCATCAGAGCGGTTTCACACACTTGTGTGTGCCAGGCCGTTACCATACCTCACTTTCATTGAGCCAGTGTAGAATTCACTTTTGATACGCGACAATTGTTTGAGTGTTTGGTTTTCTACAAGGTAAGAACAGAGTGCACCGCTCCCAGCGGCACTGCAATGCTAGGTCGATGCGTGAGAGAAAGGAGCAAGCTCCAAATTTCTGCCCTCATGCCAAAAATCTGCTTAATATGTAGTCCTCATATAGAGGACATATCAGATATTAAACTGATAAGAACAGATACTACACTTGATCTTAGCCAAAAGGCCGAGAACGATAAGCCCCAAGTGTTGATGTCCACCCCAAGCTCTTGGCACAAATCTCACTTGTTGTGGTACCTCGTCTGTAGGTGTGCATAACAATGGCTGCTGCTTATCACCTCCGCCCAAGCTCTCCTTTGTGGCTTTGCTTGATTTCTGACCTAGACAGCTCTTTGACTTTTCACAATTTCATAAGGCTCAGCCATACAGCAAAGCCTGCCAAAAATATATTCAACTCATGTTTGTTCCTCTCCACGGAAGTCTTTAGTAAAAGGCGAAAGACTTGTGCGTATGAAGAGAAACCAGAGTCAGCATGGCCCTCTGTTGGAGAGCAGCAGAGGAGCCTCTCGGTCACAGTCACCACCTTCACGGTAGGCTCTCTTGCTTTCCGCATGTCAGATCCCAGTATGCAACATTCTAACCCGCCCATCTGCCAACCAAAATTATACACGCCTTTATTACCTCCTGCCCTGACTACTGTGATTGGCTTTTAAGCCTGCCTAAGCAATACATCCTGAACCACTTACATTCGCTCCAAAATGCTGACTCTGGTTTCTCACCAAGTCTCCCAGAAGGTCTTGAGTGAAAGCAAGTTTCCATTCTTGACAAACGCTTCTAACTCAATTTGGAATCCAGTTCAAGCTCATTGTGACCTGTGCATGGTCACGCTCAAAGCAGTGAGCCATCAGAGCGGTTTCACACACTTGTGTGTGCCAGGCCGTTACCTCACTTTCATTGAGCCAGTGTAGAATTCACTTTGATACGCGACAATTGTTTGAGTGTTTGGTTTTCTACAAGGTAAGAACAGAGTGCACCGTTCCCAGCGGCACTGCAATGCTAGGTCGATGCGTGGAGAGAAAGGAGCAAGCTCCAAATTTCTGCCCTCATGCCAAAATCTGCTTAATATGTAGTCCTCATATAGAGGACATATCAGATATTAAACTGATAAGAACAGATTTTTTTTTTTTTTTTATTACAAAAACTTTCGACAGTTAAATACAAATCAATACAAATCAAACATCACGTATGATCATCCCTTAATACAACCTTCATCCCCAAATGTGCCCCTTTGCAGGTATAGAATGTTAATTTTTCCAAACCTACCCATTCCATGTTGTGAAAACTAAAAGGTGAAAAAATAAAACAGTCCAAAGAACTCCTTGTGCCTTCCTCTCTTTTTTCACCATATCCACCCAAACCCTCCTTTCCACCTCTCTAGGGCTGCATGTTTCCACTTCTCAATGTCCCTTTGATGTTCCCTTACATCTGCTTCCACCCTCCTCATTATCCCTTCCACCCCACTGTCTTTATCTGTCTTTATCAGGTCTTGCCTGGCCGACCAGATACTCCTCTTTGTTATACTTATAATCTTCCATATTGGGACATTAAAAGGACCATTCCCTGTGCCTAAACCTCTTTCAACCCTGGTCCAGGTCAGATATAATCCTGTGACTACCTGCCCTAGCCGTCTCCCACTTTACCCCATACTACCCTTGCCACTGACAGTCCCACATGACATGCCTGACCGTTTCTCCTGAACAGGTTGTCCGAGGCACGCTGGGATCTTGCCAACCCATGCCGGGTACATGGTTTCCCCGGACTGGCAGGCATTTGTGCAGGCATAACCAATTTAGGTCTTGAGCCCTTGTCAAGCCCCCGTGGCTGTATCCCCCTCCAAATCTTTGACGGGGTCCCCACCACTGGAGGTGCGACTACTCCCTGACTGACCTCTCTGTAGAGGGCTCTGTGATTTATTTTTATGGCTGTGTCGGAGGCCTCAGGATGAGCCCGCAGCCACCTGGCTGCATGGTTGAAATGCCATGGCTGCTGCTCCACCCTGGGTGCCAAGTTGCTCCAGACCATCAACCCCTAGCTTGGTATGCGTAGCAGAGCCTCAGGAAGTAGCCTGAGGGGTGCCTCTATCGGCAAGGATAGTTCTCTGCACAAGGATGAAACAAAATGCAGTCCAGCTTCAGCGGGAGGTGTGGCACATCCTCCTCCTGCTTCTATACCAGCCAGCATGCGAAACTCCGCCACATATTCATATCTACCACCCCATAGAACTCCGAACACGAGGCGCATGAGAGGTCTCCTCATGCTGACTGGCAGTGGGTATATGTATGCCAGATATAGGAGGGATGGCAGAACGTCTACCTTCAGTACAAGTACCTTCCCTATTAAAGTCAGGCACCTGCTCTTCCAGAGCGCAAGCTTCTTCTCTGGACTGCTGAAATACGCCGGTCCAGTTGATTGTGGCACTGTGGGCTGTCTCAAAGCTGACCCTAGTAATTTCAGTGGTCCTGTGCAGAGCGACAGCCCTCCCGGTACGTCCATCCTTTCTTTCCAGCGCCCAAAGAACTTGACCGAGGACTTGGCACGATTCAGTTGTGCTCCAGACCCCCGACCAAAATCATGGAAAATCTCCAAAGATCGGATCAGGCATGCATCACTGTCCAGCAGCAGTGTGGTGTCATCCGCATACTGTGACAGCTTGACCCGTAGGCCTCTGCTGCCGGGAACCAGGAAACCTTTCACCCCTGGGTCAGCCCGAATGGCTGCCGCCAGGGGCTCTATATAGAGGATGTAGAGCAGCGGTGAGAGGCACCCTGTCTTACCCTGAGTGCAACCTGAAAACTTCCCCTAAGTGACCGCTGACTGACACTGTGCTCCCACACCTGTGTATAATGTGCGCAACCATCCGACAAACCCTTGTTAAAGCCTAGCCTTTCCAATACCCTAAACATATAGCCCCAGTGAACCCTGTCAAAGGCCTTTGCCTGGTCGAGACCAACCACCATAAGTGGCAGGTGTCTGTCTTTCGCCTGAGGCAGCGCCTCGTATGAGCTGGAGATTCCATCTCACCGAGCGCCCGCCACCCCGCATGTTTGGTCCACATGGACCACGTGTGGAAGGGCTGTGCCTAGACGATCGGCTAGGACCTTGCCAGAAGCTTATAATCCACACACAGCATGGTCAGTGGCCGCCAGTTGCCGAGGTCGGCTGCCTTCCTTTTAAACAGAAGGGAGATCACTCGTGTAGCCATAGTCCCTCCCATTACACCTGTGAGAAGTACTGCGGACAACACCTCCAACACTACCGGCCCGAGAATCTCCCAGAACTTGAGATAAAACTCCACCGCAGTCCGTCGATGCCCGGCACCTTCCGCTTGTTCATTTTACAGAGGGCACCTCGAGCTCTTTGAGGGTGAGCGGGCCTCCAACGCCTGCGCTTATGTCCGACGGCACCTGCTTGGTCAGTAAGTCCAGGAAAGTCCCCTCCCTACATCTACCTCTTCTCCTGGAAGCTTGTGCGGTAGTGGTCAGTAGTGGCACTCACCATCTCACCTGCTTCCGACACCACCTTCCTGCATGTCCCTGATCCCGGGTCTGTACCTGTCTTTTCCTGTCAGCCTGCATTGAGCCGAAGAAACGGCGGAACATGTCTCGTGCTTCTCCAGGAAACTTCGCGCGCCTGCAACAGGTAGGCCCGGCCCTGCCTCAAAGACCTCCTGCTTTACTTTGAGGAAGTCACAAGCCCGCTGATTTACAGTGCTGCCGCAGTTTCCTTTGCTGTACTCGAGCTCGAGGAGGCGCTGTAAGCGAAACACCCCCTCTTGGCCAACCTCACCTTCCTTTACAGTACTTATCGCAAACATTTGTATCCGCTTGGCTACTTCCCACCACTCCATCACCCCAGGACACATTGGTCTCAGTCCTAGAAGGTTTTTGAAAACAGTACGAAACCTTGTTTGAACTTGTCTTCCTCTAATACACTAATATTGAGGCGCCAGTACCCCCGCCCGAAAACAGGCAGGCACGGCGCACCTCAAACAGCAGCCCATCATGGTCAGAGAAGAACACAGGGAGCCGCCGACCTGACACCAGACTCAAAGACTTTTCTACAAACACGTAGTCCAGACGCTCAAACGCTCCACTGAGTTACGCCATGTGGGACCATCTACCAGTGGCCTGACCATCCTCCCCCATCTACTAGCCCGTGTCTGGCCATCAGGTGGAGATATAACTATCGCTGGTGTCCCCCTACCTAACTGCACATTGAAATCCCCCTACAATTACCTGCCTATTGGTGGCCAGGTGTGGCTCTACTAACTCAAACATTTCTCGCTGCTCCTCTGAGTTTGTGGTCCATACACCACAAAAACCCTCAGCTTGCTTGTCCCCCATGTGATGTCAGCACCCATTATCCTGCCTTGAACAATTATGAAAACATCCTCCACCCTAATCTCTTTAACACCAAACAAAATCCCGACACCTGTAGAGTGGACCCCCCCCACACTCCAGATTGAGTCCCCTTTCGTCCACTCCCTTGAGAATTTTGCAACATCCCCCTTGTCCCGTAAATGAACCTCCTGCAATAAACAAATTTGAACATGCAGCTGGTCCACAAAATCATAAACAACCCTTCTTTTAACCGGCCTCATTCCTCTTACATTTAATGAAAGAATTTTAACTGCAGTCATTATAATTTGTATTTTTAAAGTCTTTACCGTACCAAAACACCCCAAAAAAAACTCCCTACAGCAAGAAGAGGTCCTCACTGTCCATCTGTTCCCCCCAGGAAAAGGGCACTGGATTAGGCGATGTTGATGGCCTGTTGGGTCCCTCATATGCATCCTCCCCCAAAGGGGATGGTATATTGAGCAGGTCTGAGGTAACTCCAGCTCCAACCCCAAACCTACGGCAGCAGATCACCTGGATCTCCTCCGCTCTGCTCCGTAGCCTCTCCACCTCCCCAGCCCTGTGTTGCCCCTTCCCGCTCCTGATGTCCTCCTCCTCTGCAGCCCTTCTTTGCTGCCCTACCCCCATCCATCCCACCATCAGCTCCTTCTCTTGGTCCTGTCCTCTGCCCCGCTGCCTTCCCCTTTGATTTTTTACTATGGCCCCTCCTTACTCTCTCCGCTTCTAATTGTCTTCCCCGCTCCAAAGCCTGCGATCCTTTCCGTGCCCCTTCTTGACCTTGGAGGTGGGTGGACCTGGTTGATGGGAGGGAAATCCCCTGCGTTGTCACGGGCACCTGGGCTTCGCATCCCCAGTGGCCCTTCCGGTTGTTCCTTTCTCCAGGGGGCTTCCTCTGTTCCCCTTAGAAAGATCCGCTGCTGGCTCTGCCTGTATTGGTGTGCTTGAGCCATTCCTGCAGGCACGGGTCCCATTCCTGGATCCTTGGTTTTTCCGGCTCTCCAGTGGACTTGGCCACTTCCGCGAAGGTCCTCCTTCGGCTAGGCAGTTGCGGTACAGATGGCCCAGTCCCCACATCCATGACAGGCCTTGGGCCTCAGCAGTCTTTGGCCTCATGGCCCCTTGGCCACAGGTACGGCAGCAGGCTCCGGAACAGCCTGCCTCTGTATGGCCAGACTGCCTGCAACGCCGACAGAACGCTGGTTGCCGGGAGTAAACAGGTAACCGCGATCCCCACCAAGGCTGAAAAGAGCGGGTGGATGCTTCAGTCCTCCAGGACCTTCTGGGTCAGGATTCAGCAGCACCTGAAACTGCCTTCTTCCTGTCCAGAATCCCCTGTGTCTTTTAGATACCTAGCACTAGTCACCACTTCTCCGTGCTGTCCCAAAAAGCAGCTAGTGCTCGGTCGGTGACGAAGGGGTTGTAAGTGTGCACCGTGACTGCTCTGAAATTTGGTCTGTCCAGGTTCAGGATCTTGTAACGCCATGAATCTTTCCCAGCCTCCTTTCTACAGGCTTCAGCCACTCTTGAATACACATCCTCGCTTACCAGTGTAACGTCGAAGGCTTTTTCTGGCTGGTTCCACTGGATACAGTACACATCTTCGACCTTCAGACTCAGTTGTTCCATGATGACCTTTTGCAGAACCAGTCTCTCGACATCATAAGTTCCTCCACTGGTTCCACCTGGAAGCGTATCGTGTACCTCACCCCAACCTTTGGGCTTGTCTGTCCTTGGTCATCTTTGTGTCGATTGTGTTCCTTCTTTGTTAAGCTTTGTCCGTCTCCAATCAATCTTAGCCAAAAGGCCGGAAGCTGATAAGCCCCAAGTGTTGATGTCCACGCCAAGCTCTTGGCACAAATCTCACTTGTTGTGGTACCCCGCTCGTAGGTGTGCATAACAATGGCTGCTGCTTATCACTTCGCCCCAAGCTCTCCTTTGTGGCGCTTGATTTCTGACCTAGACAGCTCTTTGACTTTTCACAATTTCATAAGGCTCAGCCATACAGCAAAGCCTGCCAAAATATATTCAACTCATGTTTGTTCCTCTCCACGGAAGTCTTTAGTAAAAGGCGAAAGACTTGTGCGTTATGAAGAGAAACCAGAGTCAGCATGGCCCTCTGTTGGAGAGCAGCAGAGGAGCCTCTTGTCACAGTCACCACCTTCACGGTAGGCCTCTTTGCTTTCCGCATGTCAGATCCCAGTATGCAACATTCCCAACCCGCCCCATCTGCCAACCAAAATTATACACGTCTTTATTACCTCCTGCCCTGACTACTGTGATTGGCTTTAAGCCTGCCTAAGCAATACATCCCTGAACCACTTACATTCGCTCCAAAATGCTGACTCTGGTTTCTCACCAAGTCTCCCAGAAGGTCTTGAGAAAGCAAGTTTCCATTCTTGACAAACGCTTCTAACTCAATTTGGAATCCAGTTCAAGCTCATTGTGACCCTGTCCATGGTCACGCCACAAAGCAGTGAGCCATCAGAGCGGTTTCACACTTGTGTGTGCCAGGCCATTACCTCACTTTCAT
>NC_061492.1:27093927-27128531 GCF_022539355.2 Hippoglossus stenolepis
TGCTAGGTCGATGCGTGGAGAGAAAGGAGCAAGCTCCAAATTTCTGCCCTCATGCCAAAAATCTGCTTAATATGTAGTCCTCATATAGAGGACATATCAGATATTAAACTGATAAGAACAGATACTACACTTGGATCTTAGCCAAAAGGCCGAGAAGCGATAAGCCCCAAGTGTTGGATGTCTCCACCAAGCTCTTGGCACACAACTTCACTTGTTGTGGTACCTGCTCGTAGGTGTGCATAACAATGGCTGCTGCTTATCACCTCCGCCCAAGCTCTCCTTTGTGGCGCTTTGATTTCTGACCTAGACAGCTCTTTGACTTTTCACAATTTCATAAGGCTCAGCCATACAGCAAAGCCTGCCAAAAATATATTCAACTCATGTTTGTTCCTTCCACGGAAGTCTTTAGTAAAAGGCGAAAGACTTATGCGTTATGAAGAGAAACCAGAGTCAGCATGGCCCCTCTGTTGAGAGCAGCAGAGGAGCCTCCGGTCACAGTCACCACCTTCACGGTAGGCCTCTCTTTGCTTTCCGCATGTCAGATCCCAGTATGCAACATTCCCAACCCGCCCCATCTGCCAACCAAAATTATACACGTCTTTATTACCTCCTGCCCTGACTACTGTGATTGGCTTTAAGCCTGCCTAAGCAATACATCCCTGAACCACTTACATTCGCTCCAAAATGCTGACTCTGGTTTCTCACCAAGTCTCCCAGAAGGTCTTGAGGAAAGCAAGTTTCCATTCTTGACAAACGCTTCTAACTCAATTTGGAATCCAGTTCAAGCTCATTGTGACCCTGCATGGTCACGCTACACAGTGAGCCATCAGAGCGGTTTCACACACTTGTGTGTGCTATGGCATGCTACCTCACTTTCATTGAGCCAGTGTAGAATTCACTTTTGATACGCGACAATTGTTTGAGTGTTTGGTTTTCTACAAGGTAAGAACAGAGTGCACCGTTCCCAGCGGCACTGCAATGCTAGGTCGATGCGTGGAGAGAAAGGAGCAAGCTCCAAATTTCTGCCCTCATGCCAAAATCTGCTTAATATGTAGTCCTCATATAGAGGACATATCAGATATTAAACTGATAAGAACAGATACTACACTTGATCTTAGCCAAAAGGCCGAGAAGCGATAAGCCCCAAGTGTTGATGTCCACGCCAAGCTCTTGGCACAAATCTCACTTGTTGTGGGTACACCGTCAGTAGGTGTGCATAACAATGGCTGCTGCTTATCACCTCCGCCTAAGCTCTCCTTTGTGGCGCTTGATTTCTGACCTACACAGCAGCTCTTTGACTTTTCACAACTTCATAAGGCTCAGCCATACAGCAAAGCCTGCCAAAAATATATTCAACTCATGTTTGTTCCTCTCCACGGAAGTCTTTAGTAAAAGGCGAAAGACTTGTGCGTTATGAAGAGAAACCAGAGTCAGCATGGCCCTCTGTTGGAGAGCAGCAGAGGAGCCTCTCGGTCACAGTCACCACCTTCACGGTAGGCCTCTCTTGCTTTCCGCATGTCAGATCCCAGTATGCAACATTCCAACCCGCCCCCATCTGCCAACCAAAATTATACACGCCTTTATTACCTCCTGCCCTGACTACTGTGATTGGCTTTTAAGCCTGCCTAAGCAATACATCCCTGAACCACTTACATTCGCTCCAAAATGCTGACTCTGGTTTCTCACCAAGTCTCCCAGAAGGTCTTGAGTGAAAGCAAGTTTCCATTCTTGACAAACGCTTCTAACTCAATTTGGAATCCAGTTCAAGCTCATTGTGACCCCGCATGGTCACGCCACTAAGCAGTGAGCCATCAGAGCGGTTTCCACACCTGTGTGTGCCAGGTCATACCTCACTTTCATTGAGCCAGTGTAGAATTCACTTTTGATACGCGACAATTGTTTGAGTGTTTGGTTTTCTACAAGGTAAGAACAGAGTGCACCGCTCCCAGCGGCACTGCAATGCTAGGTCGATGCTGGAGAGAAAGGAGCAAGCTCCAAATTTCTGCCCTCATGCCAAAATCTGCTTAATATGTAGTCCTCATATAGAGGACATATCAGATATTAAACTGATAAGAACAGATACTACACTTGATCTTAGCCAAAAGGCCGAGAAGCGATAAGCCCCAAGTGTTGGATGTCCACGCCAAGCTCTTGGCACAAATCTCACTTGTTGTGGTACCCTGTCGTAGGTGTGCATAACAATGGCTGCTGCTTATCACCTCCGCCAAGCTCTCCTTTGTGGCGCTTGATTTCTGACCTAGACAGCTCTTTGACTTTTCACAATTTCATAAGGCTCAGCCATACAGCAAAGCCTGCCAAAATATATTCAACTCATGTTTGTTCCTCTCCACGGAAGTCTTTAGTAAAAGGCGAAAGACTTGTGCGTATGAAGAGAAACCAGAGTCAGCATGGCCTCTGTTGAGAGCAGCAGAGGAGCCTCTCGGTCACAGTCACCACCTTCACGGTAGGCCTCTTTGCTTTCCGCATGTCAGATCCCAGTATGCAACATTCCAACCCGCCCCCATCTGCCAACCAAAATTATACACGTCCTTATTACCTCCTGCCCTGACTACTGTGATTGGCTTTAAGCCTGCCTAAGCAATACATCCCTGAACCACTTACATCCGCTCCAAAATGCTGACTCTGGTTTCTCACCAAGTCTCCCAGAAGGTCTTGAGGAAAGCAAGTTTCCATTCTTGACAAACGCTTCTAACTCAATTTGGAATCCAGTTCAAGCTCATTGTGACCCCGCATGGTCACGTCACTAAGCAGTGAGCCATCAGAGCGGTTTCACACACTTGTGTGTGCCAGGTCAAGTACCTCACTTTCATTGAGCCAGTGTAGAATTCACTTTTGATACGCGACAATTGTTTGAGTGTTTGGTTTTCTACAAGGTAAGAACAGAGTGCACCGCTCCCAGCGGCACTGCAATGCTAGGTCGAGCAAGTGCGTGAGAGAAAGGAGCAAGCTCCAAATTTCTGCCCTCATGCCAAAAATCTGCTTAATATGTAGTCCTCATATAGAGGACATATCAGATATTAAACTGATAAGAACAGATACTACACTTGATCTTAGCCAAAAGGCCGAGAAGCGATAAGCCCCAAGTGTTGGATGTCCACGCCAAGCTCTTGGCACAAATCTCACTTGTTGTGGTACCCCGCTCTAGGGTGCATAACAATGGCTGCTGCTTATCACCTCCGCCCAAGCCTCTTTGGGCTTTGATTTCTGACCAAGACAGCTCTTTGACTTTTCACAATTTCATAAGGCTCAGCCATACAGCAAAGCCTGCCAAAAATATATTCAACTCATGTTTGTTCCTCTCCACGGAAGTCTTTAGTAAAAGGCTAAAGACTTGTGCGTTATGAAGAGAAACCAGAGTCAGCATGGCCCTCTGTTGAGAGCAGCAGAGGAGCCTCTCGGTCACAGTCACCACCTTCACGGTAGGCCTCTCTTGCTTTCCGCATGTCAGATCCCAGTATGCAACATTCCCAACCCGCCCACATCTGCCAACCAAAATTATACACGCCTTTATTACCTCCTGCCCTGACTACTGTGATTGGCTTTAAGCCTGCCTAGCAATACATCCCTGAACCACTTACATTCGCCTCCAAAATGCTGACTCTGGTTTCTCACCAAGTCTCCCAGAAGGTCTTGAGGAAAGCAAGTTTCCATTCTTGACAAACGCTCTAACTCAATTTGGAATCCAGTTCAAGCTCATTGTGACCGCGCATGGTCACGCCACTAAGCAGTGAGCCATCAGAGCGGTTTCACACACTTGTGTGTGCCAGGCCGTACTCTCACTTTCATTGAGCCAGTGTAGAATTCACTTTGATACGCGACAATTGTTTGAGTGTTTGGTTTTCTACAAGGTAAGAACAGAGTGCACCGCTCCCAGCGGCACTGCAATGCTAGGTCGATGCGTGAGAGAAAGGAGCAAGCTCCAAATTTCTGCCCCTCATGCCAAAAATCTGCTTAATATGTAGTCCTCTATAGAGGACATATCAGATATTAAACTGATAAGAACAGATACTACACTTGATCTTAGCCAAAAGGCCGAGAAGCGATAAGCCCCAAGTGTTGATGTCCACGCCAAGCTCTTGGCACAAATCTCACTTGTTGTGGTACCCGTCGTAGGTGTGCATAACAATGGCTGCTGCTTATCACCTCCGCCCAAGCTCTCCTTTGTGGCGCTTGATTTCTGACCTAGACAGCTCTTTTGACTTTTCACACTCTTCATAAGGCTCAGCCATACAGCAAAGCCTGCCAAAAATATATTCAACTCATGTTTGTTCCTCTCCACGGAAGTCTTTAGTAAAAGGCGAAAGACTTGTGCGTTATGAAGAGAAACCAGAGTCAGCATGGCCTCTGTTGGAGAGCAGCAGAGGAGCCTCTCGGTCACAGTCACCACCTTCACGGTAGGCCTCTCTTTGCTTTCCGCATGTCAGATCCCAGTATGCAACATTCCAACCCGCCCCATCTGCCAACCAAAATTATACACGTCTTTATTACCTCCTGCCCTGACTACTGTGATTGGCTTTAAGCCTGCCTAAGCAATACATCCCTGAACCACTTACATTCGCCCAAAATGCTGACTCTGGTTTCTCACCAAGTCTCCCAGAAGGTCTTGAGTGAAAGCAAGTTTCCATTCTTGACAAACGCTTCTAACTCAATTTGGAATCCAGTTCAAGCTCATTGTGACCCGTGCATGGTCACGCCACAAAGCAGTGAGCCATCAGAGCGGTTTCACACACTTGTGTGTGCCAGGTCGTTACTTCACTTTCATTGAGCCAGTGTAGAATTCACTTTTGATACGCGACAATTGTTTGAGTGTTTGGTTTTCTACAAGGTAAGAACAGAGTGCACCGCTCCCAGCGGCACTGCAATGCTAGGTCGATGCATGGAGAGAAAGGAGCAAGCTCCAAATTTCTGCCCTCATGCCAAAATCTGCTTAATATGTAGTCCTCATATAGAGGACATATCAGATATTAAACTGATAAGAACAGATACTACACTTGATCTTAGCCAAAAGGCCGAGAAGCGATAAGCCCCAAGTGTTGGATGTCCACGCCAAGCTCTTGGCACAAATCTCACTTGTTGTGGTACCCCGCTCGTAGGTGTGCATAACAATGGCTGCTGCTTATCACCTCCGCCCAAGCTCTCCTTTGTGGCGCTTTGATTTCTGACCTAGACAGCTCTTTGACTTTTCACAATTTCATAAGGCTCAGCCATACAGCAAAGCCTGCCAAAAATATATTCAACTCATGTTTGTTCCTCTCCACGGAAGTCTTTAGTAAAAGGCTAAAGACTTGTGCGTTATGAAGAGAAACCAGAGTCAGCATGGCCCTCTGTTGGAGAGCAGCAGAGGAGCCTCTCGGTCACAGTCACCACCTTCACGGTAGGCCCTCTTTGCTTTCCGCATGTCAGATCCCAGTATGCAACATTCCCAACCCGCCCCATCTGCCAACCAAAATTATACACGCCTTTATTACCCTCCTGCCCTGACTACTGTGATTGGCTTTAAGCCTGCCTAAGCAATACATCCCTGAACCACTTACATTCGCTCCAAAATGCTGACTCTGGTTTCTCACCAAGTCTCCCAGAAGGTCTTGGGAAAGCAAGTTTCATTCTTGACAAACGCTCTAACTCAATTTGGAATCCAGTTCAAGCTCATTGTGACCCTGCATGGTCACGCCACAAAGCAGTGAGCCATCAGAGCGGTTTCACACACTTGTGTGTGCCAGGCCATACCTCACTTTCATTGAGCCAGTGTAGAATTCACTTTGATACGCGACAATTGTTTGAGTGTTTGGTTTTCTACAAGGTAAGAACAGAGTGCACTGTTCCCAGCGGCACTGCAATGCTAGGTCGATGCATGGAGAGAAAGGAGCAAGCTCCAAATTTCTGCCCTCATGCCAAAAATCTGCTTAATATGTAGTCCTCATATAGAGGACATATCAGATATTAAACTGATAAGAACAGATACTACACTTGATCTTAGCCAAAAGGCCGAGAAGCGATAAGCCCCAAGTGTTGGATGTCCACGCCAAGCTCTTGGCACAAATCTCACTTGTTGTGGTACCCCGCTCGTAGGTGTGCATAACAATGGCTGCTGCTTATCACCTCCGCCCAAGCTCTCCTTTGTGGCGCTTGATTTCTGACCTAGACAGCTCTTTGACTTTTCACAATTTCATAAGGCTCAGCCATACAGCAAAGCCTGCCAAAAATATATTCAACTCATGTTTGTTCCTTCCACGGAAGTCTTTAGTAAAAGGCGAAAGACTTGTGCGTTATGAAGAGAAACCAGAGTCAGCATGCCCCTCTGTTGGAGAGCAGCAGAGGAGCCTCTCGGTCACAGTCACCACCTTCACGGTAGGCCTCTTCTTGCTTTCCGCATGTCAGATCCCAGTATGCAACATTCCCAACCCGCCCCCATCTGCCAACCAAAATTATACACGTCTTTATTACCTCCTGCCCTGACTACTGTGATTGGCTTTAAGCCTGCCTAAGCAATACATCCCTGAACCACTTACATTCGCTCCAAAATGCTGACTCTGGTTTCTCACCAAGTCTCCCAGAAGGTCTTGAGAAAGCAAGTTTCCATTCTTGACAAACGCTTCTAACTCAATTTGAATCCAGTTCAAGCTCATTGTGACCTCTGCATGGTCACGCCACAAAGCAGTGAGCCATCAGAGCGGTTTCACACATTGTGTGCCAGGCCGTTACCTCACTTTCATTGAGCCAGTGTAGAATTCACTTTGATACGCGACAATTGTTTGAGTGTTTGGTTTTCTACAAGGTAAGAACAGAGTGCACCGCTCCCAGCGGCACTGCAATGCTAGGTCGATGTGTGAGAGAAAGGAGCAAGCTCCAAATTTCTGCCCTCATGCCAAAAATCTGCTTAATATGTAGTCCTCATATAGAGGACATATCAGATATTAAACTGATAAGAACAGATACTACACTTGATCTTAGCCAAAAGGCCGAGAAGCGATAAGCCCCAAGTGTTGATGTCCACGCCAAGCTCTTGGCACAAATCTCACTTGTTGTGGTACCCCGTTCGTAGGTGTGCATAACAATGGCTGCTGCTTATCACCTCCGCCCAAGCTCTCCTTTGTGGCGCTTTGATTTCTGACCTAGACAGCTCTTTGACTTTTCACAATTTCATAAGGCTCAGCCATACAGCAAAGCCTGCAAAAATATATTCAACTCATGTTTGTTCCTTCCACGGAAGTCTTTAGTAAAAGGCGAAAGACTTGTGCGTTATGAAGAGAAACCAGAGTCAGCATGGCCTCTGTTGAGAGCAGCAGAGGAGCCCTCGGTCACAGTCACCACCTTCACGGTAGGCCTCTCTTTGCTTTCCGCATGTCAGATCCCAGTATGCAACATTCCCAACCCGCCCCCATCTGCCAACCAAAATTATACACGTCTTTATTACCTCCTGCCCTGACTACTGTGATTGGCTTTTAAGCCTGCCTAAGCAATACATCCCTGAACCACTTACATTCGCTCCAAAATGCTGACTCTGGTTTCTCACCAAGTCTCCCAGAAGGTCTTGAGTGAAAGCAAGTTTCCATTCTTGACAAACGCTTCTAACTCAATTTGAATCCAGTTCAAGCTCATTGTGACCCCGTGCATGGTCACGCCACAAAGCAGTGAGCCATCAGAGCGGTTTCACACACTTGTGTGTGCCAGGCCGTTACCTCACTTTCATTGAGCCAGTGTAGAATTCACTTTTGATACGCGACAATTGTTTGAGTGTTTGGTTTTCTACAAGGTAAGAACAGAGTGCACCGCTCCCAGCGGCACTGCAATGCTAGGTCGATGCATGGAGAGAAAGGAGCAAGCTCCAAATTTCTGCCCTCATGCCAAAAATCTGCTTAATATGTAGTCCTCATATAGAGGACATATCAGATATTAAACTGATAAGAACAGATACTACACTTGATCTTAGCCAAAAGGCCGAGAAGCGATAAGCCCCAAGTGTTGGATGTCCACGCCAAGCTCTTGGCACAAATCTCACTTGTTGTGGTACCCTGTCGTAGGTGTGCATAACAATGGCTGCTGCTTATCACCTCCGCCCAAGCTCTCCTGTGGCGCTTGATTTCTGACCTAGACAGCTCTTTGACTTTTCACAATTTCATAAGGCTCAGCCATACAGCAAAGCCTGCCAAAAATATATTCAACTCATGTTTGTTCCTTCCACGGAAGTCTTTAGTAAAAGGCGAAAGACTTTGCGTTATGAAGAGAAACCAGAGTCAGCATGGCCTCTGTTGGAGAGCAGCAGAGGAGCCTCTCGCGTCACAGTCACCACCTTCACGGTAGGCCTCTTTGCTTTCCGCATGTCAGATCCCAGTATGCAACATTCCCAACCCGCCCCCATCTGCCAACCAAAATTATACACGTCTTTATTACCTCCTGCCCTGACTACTGTGATTGGCTTTTAAGCCTGCCTAAGCAATACATCCCTGAACCACTTACATTCGCTCCAAAATGCTGACTCTGGTTTCTCACCAAGTCTCCCAGAAGGTCTTGAGTGAAAGCAAGTTTCCATTCTTGACAAACGCTTCTAACTCAATTTGAATCCAGTTCAAGCTCATTGTGACCCCGTGCATGGTCACGCCACTAAGCAGTGAGCCATCAGAGCGGTTTCACACACTTGTGTGTGCCAGGCCAAGTTACCTCACTTTCATTGAGCCAGTGTAGAATTCACTTTGATACGCGACAATTGTTTGAGTGTTTGGTTTTCTACAAGGTAAGAACAGAGTGCACCGCTCCCAGCGGCACTGCAATGCTAGGTCGATGCATGGAGAGAAAGGAGCAAGCTCCAAATTTCTGCCCTCATGCCAAAAATCTGCTTAATATGTAGTCCTCATATAGAGGACATATCAGATATTAAACTGATAAGAACAGATACTACACTTGATCTTAGCCAAAGGCCGAGAAGCGATAAGCCCCAAGTGTTGGATGTCCACGCAAGCTCTTGGCACAAATCTCACTTGTTGTGGTACCCCGTCTGTAGGTGTGCATAACAATGGCTGCTGCTTATCACCTCCGCCCAAGCTCTCCTTTGTGGCGCTTGATTTCTGACCTAGACAGCTCTTTGACTTTTCACAATTTCATAGGCTCAGCCATACAGCAAAGCCTGCCAAAAATATATTCAACTCATGTTTGTTCCTCTCCACGGAAGTCTTTAGTAAAAGGCGAAAGACTTGTGCGTTATGAAGAGAAACCAGAGTCAGCATGGCCCTCTGTTGAGAGCAGCAGAGGAGCCTCTCGGTCACAGTCACCACCTTCACGGTAGGCCTCTTTGCTTTCCGCATGTCAGATCCCAGTATGCAACATTCCCAACCCGCCCCATCTGCCAACCAAAATTATACACGTCTTTATTACCTCCTGCCCTGACTACTGTGATTGGCTTTTAAGCCTGCCTAAGCAATACATCCCTGAACCACTTACATTCGCTCCAAAATGCTGACTGGTTTCTCACCAAGTCTCCCAGAAGGTCTTGAGTGAAAGCAAGTTTCCATTCTTGACAAACGCTTCTAACTCAATTTGGAATCCAGTTCAAGCTCATTGTGACCCCGCATGGTCACGCCACTAAGCAGTGAGCCATCAGAGCGGTTTCACACACTTGTGTGTGCCAGGCCGTTACCTCAGTTTCATTGAGCCAGTGTAGAATTAACTTTTGATACGCGACAATTGTTTGAGTGTTTGGTTTTCTACAAGGTAAGAACAGAGTGCACCGTTCCCAGCGGCACTGCAATGCTAGGTCGATGCGTGGAGAGAAAGGAGCAAGCTCCAAATTTCTGCCCCCATGCCAAAATCTGCTTAATATGTAGTCCTCATATAGAGGACATATCAGATATTAAACTGATAAGAACAGATACTACACTTGATCTTAGCCAAAAGGCCGAGAAGCTATAAGCCCCAAGTGTTGGATGTCCACGCCAAGCTCTTGGCACAAATCTCACTTGTTGTGGTACCCCGTCGTAGGTGTGCATAACAATGGCTGCTGCTTATCACCTCCGCCCAAGCTCTCCTTTGTGGCGCTTGATTTCTGACCTAGACAGCTCTTTGACTTTTCACAATTTCATAAGGCTCAGCCATACAGCAAAGCCTGCCAAAAATATATTCAACTCATGTTTGTTCCTTCACGGAAGTCTTTAGTAAAAGGCGAAAGACTTGTGCGTTATGAAGAGAAACCAGAGTCAGCATGGCCTCTGTTGGAGAGCAGCAGAGGAGCCTTCTCGGTCACAGTCACCACCTTCACGGTAGGCCTCTTTGCTTTCCGCATGTCAGATCCCAGTATGCAACATTCCCAACCCGCCCCCATCTGCCAACCAAAATTATACACGTCTTTATTACCTCCTGCCCTGACTACTGTGATTGGCTTTAAGCCTGCCTAAGCAATACATCCCTGAACCACTTACATTCGCTCCAAAATGCTGACTTGGTTTCTCACCAAGTCTCCCAGAAGGTCTTGAGTGAAAGCAAGTTTCCATTCTGACAAACGCTTCTAACTCAATTTGAATCCAGTTCAAGCTCATTGTGACCCCGCATGGTCACGTCACAAAGCAGTGAGCCATCAGAGCGGTTTCACACCTGTGTGTGCCAGGTCAACCTCAGTTTCATTGAGCCAGTGTAGAATTCACTTTTGATAGCGACAATTGTTTGAGTGTTTGGTTTTCACAAGGTAAGAACAGAGTGCACCGCTCCCAGCGGCACTGCAATGCTAGGTCGATGCGTGGAGAGAAAGGAGCAAGCTCCAAATTTCTGCCCTCATGCCAAAATCTGTTAATATGTAGTCCTCATATAGAGGACATATCAGATATTAAACTGATAAGAACAGATACTACACTTGATCTTAGCCAAAAGGCCGAGAAGCGATAAGCCCCAAGTGTTGGATGTCCACGCCATAAGCTCTTGGCACAAATCTCACTTGTTGTGGTACCCCGTTCGTAGGTGTGCATAACAATGGCTGCTGCTTATCACCTCCGCCAGCTCTCCTTTGTGGCGCTTGATTTCTGACCTAGACAGCTCTTTGACTTTTCACATTCATAAGGCTCAGCCATACAGCAAAGCCTGCCAAAATATATTCAACTCATGTTTGTTCCTTTCACGGAAGTCTTTAGTAAAAGGCGAAAGACTTGTGCGTTATGAAGAGAAACCAGAGTCAGCATGGCCCTCTGTTGAGAGCAGCAGAGGAGCCTCTCGTCACAGTCACCACCTTCACGGTAGGCCCTTTGCTTTCCGCATGTCAGATCCCAGTATGCAACATTCCCAACCCGCCTCCATCTGCCAACCAAAATTATACACGTCTTTATTACCTCCTGCCCTGACTACTGTGATTGGCTTTTAAGCCTGCCTAAGCAATACATCCCTGAACCACTTACATTCGCTCCAAAATGCTGACTCTGGTTTCTCACCAAGTCTCCCAGAAGGTCTTGAGGAAAGCAAGTTTCCATTCTTGACAAACGCTTCTAACTCAATTTGGAATCCAGTTCAAGCTCATTGTGACCCCTGCATGGTCACGCCACTAAGCAGTGAGCCATCAGAGCGGTTTCACACACTTGTGTGTGCCAGGCCGTTACCTCAGTTCTTTCATTGAGCCAGTGTAGAATTCACTTTTGATACGCGACAATTGTTTGAGTGTTTGGTTTTCTACAAGGTAAGAACAGAGTGCACCGCTCCCAGCGGCACTGCAATGCTAGGTCGATGCGTGGAGAGAAAGGAGCAAGCTCCAAATTTCTGCCCTCATGCCAAAAATCTGCTTAATATGTAGTCCTTATATAGAGGACATATCAGATATTAAACTGATAAGAACAGATACTACACTTGATCTTAGCCAAAAGGCCGAGAAGCGATAAGCCCCAAGTGTTGATGTCCACGCCAAGCTCTTGGCACAAATCTCACTTGTTGTGGTACCCCGTCGTAGGTGTGCATAACAATGGCTGCTGCTTATCACCTCCCCAAGCTCTCCTTTGTGGCGCTTGATTTCTGACCTAGACAGCTCTTTGACTTTTCACAATTTCATAAGGCTCAGCCATACAGCAAAGCCTGCCAAAATATATTCAACTCATGTTTGTTCCTCTCCACGGAAGTCTTTAGTAAAAGGCGAAAGACTTGTGCGTTATGAAGAGAAACCAGAGTCAGCATGGCCCTCTGTTGGAGAGCAGCAGAGGAGCCTCTCGGTCACAGTCACCACCTTCACGGTAGGCCTCTTTGCTTTCCGCATGTCAGATCCCAGTATGCAACATTCCCAACCCGCCCCCATCTGCCAACCAAAATTATACACGTCTTTATTACCTCCTGCCCTGACTACTGTGATTGGCTTTTAAGCCTGCCTAAGCAATACATCCCTGAACCACTTACATTCGCTCCAAAATGCTGACTTGGTTTCTCACCAAGTCTCCCAGAAGGTCTTGAGTGAAAGCAAGTTTCCATTCTGACAAACGCTTCTAACTCAATTTGGAATCCAGTTCAAGCTCATTGTGACCTCGCATGGTCACGCCACTAAGCAGTGAGCCATCAGAGCGGTTTCACACTTGTGTGTGCCAGGCCGTTACTTCACTTTCATTGAGCCAGTGTAGAATTCACTTTTGATACGCGACAATTGTTTGAGTGTTTGGTGTTCTACAAGGTAAGAACAGAGTGCACCGTTCCCAGCGGCACTGCAATGCTAGGTCGATGCGTGGAGAGAAAGGAGCAAGCTCCAAATTTCTGCCCTCATGCCAAAATCTGCTTAATATGTAGTCCTCATATAGAGGACATATCAGATATTAAACTGATAAGAACAGATACTACACTTGATCTTAGCCAAAAGGCCGAGAAGCGATAAGCCCCAAGTGTTGGATGTC
Organism: Hippoglossus stenolepis; assembly: GCF_022539355.2. Classification (NCBI taxonomy): domain Eukaryota; kingdom Metazoa; phylum Chordata; class Actinopteri; order Pleuronectiformes; family Pleuronectidae; genus Hippoglossus; species Hippoglossus stenolepis. The sequence continues at coordinate 27,106,785 of NC_061492.1, forward strand.
CACGCCAAGCTCTTGGCACAAATCTCACTTGTTGTGGTACCCCGTCGTAGGTGTGCATAACAATGGCTGCTGCTTATCACCTCCGCCCAAGCTCTCCTTTGTGGCGCTTTGATTTCTGACCTAGACAGCTCTTGACTTTTCACAATTTCATAAGGCTCAGCCATACAGCAAAGCCTGCCAAAAATATATTCAACTCATGTTTGTTCCTCTCCACGGAAGTCTTTAGTAAAAGGCGAAAGACTTGTGCGTTATGAAGAGAAACCAGAGTCAGCATGGCTCCTCTGTTGGAGAGCAGCAGAGGAGCCTCTCGGTCACAGTCACCACCTTCACGGTAGGCCTCTTTGCTTTCCGCATGTCAGATCCCAGTATGCAACATTCCCAACCCGCCCCATCTGCCAACCAAAATTATACACGTCTTTATTACCTCCTGCCCTGACTACTGTGATTGGCTTTAAGCCTGCCTAAGCAATACATCCCTGAACCACTTACATTCGCTCCAAAATGCTGACTCTGGTTTCTCACCAAGTCTCCCAGAAGGTCTTGAGTGAAAGCAAGTTTCCATTCTTGACAAACGCTTCTAACTCAATTTGGAATCCAGTTCAAGCTCATTGTGACCCCGCATGGTCACGCCACAAAGCAGTGAGCCATCAGAGCGGTTTCACACACTTGTGTGTGCCAGGCCGTTACCTCAGTTTCATTGAGCCAGTGTAGAATTCACTTTGATACGCGACAATTGTTTGAGTGTTTGGTTTTCTACAAGGTAAGAACAGAGTGCACCGCTCCCAGCGGCACTGCAATGCTAGGTCGATGCGTGGAGAGAAAGGAGCAAGCTCCAAATTTCTGCCCTCATGCCAAAATCTGCTTAATATGTAGTCCTCATATAGAGGACATATCAGATATTAAACTGATAAGAACAGATACTACACTTGATCTTAGCCAAAAGGCCGAGAAGCGATAAGCCCCAAGTGTTGGATGTCCACGCCAAGCTCTTGGCACAACCCTTGCTCGTGGTACCCTGCTCAGAGGTGTGCATAACAATGGCTGCTGCTTATCACCTCCGCCCAAGCTCTCCTTTGTGGCGCTTTGATTTCTGACCTAGACAGCTCTTGACTTTTCACAATTTCATAAGGCTCAGCCATACAGCAAAGCCTGCCAAAATATATTCAACTCATGTTTGTTCTCTCCACGGAAGTCTTTAGTAAAAGGCGAAAGACTTGTGCGTTATGAAGAGAAACCAGAGTCAGCATGGCCCTCTGTTGAGAGCAGCAGAGGAGCCTCTCGGTCACAGTCACCACCTTCACGGTAGGCCTCTCTTGCTTTCCGCATGTCAGATCCCAGTATGCAACATTCCCAACCCGCCCCCATCTGCCAACCAAAATTATACACGTCTTTATTACCTCCTGCCCTGACTACTGTGATTGGCTTTAAGCCTGCCTACAATACATCCCTGAACCACTTACATTCGCTCCAAAATGCTGACTCTGGTTTCTCACCAAGTCTCCCAGAAGGTCTTGAGGAAAGCAAGTTTCCATTCTTGACAAACGCTTCTAACTCAATTTGGAATCCAGTTCAAGCTCATTGTGACCCCGTGCATGGTCACGCCACTAAGCAGTGAGCCATCAGAGCGGGTTTCACACACTTGTGTGTGCCAGGCCGTTACCTCACTTTCATTGAGCCAGTGTAGAATTCACTTTTGATACGCGACAATTGTTTGAGTGTTTGGTTTTCTACAAGGTAAGAACAGAGTGCACCGTTCCCAGCGGCACTGCAATGCTAGGTCGATGGTGGAGAGAAAGGAGCAAGCTCCAAATTTCTGCCCTCATGCCAAAAATCTGCTTAATATGTAGTCCTCATATAGAGGACATATCAGATATTAAACTGATAAGAACAGATACTACACTTGATCTTAGCCAAAAGGCCGAGAAGCGATAAGCCCCAAGTGTTGATGTCCACGCCAAGCTCTTGGCACAAATCTCACTTGTTGTGGTACCCCGCTCGTAGGTGTGCATAACAATGGCTGCTGCTTATCACCTCCGCCCAAGCTCTCCTTTGTGGCGCTTGATTTCTGACCTAGACAGCTCTTTGACTTTTCACAATTTCATAAGGCTCAGCCATACAGCAAAGCCTGCCAAAAATATATTCAACTCATGTTTGTTCCTTCCACGGAAGTCTTTAGTAAAAGGCGAAAGACTTGTGCGTTATGAAGAGAAACCAGAGTCAGCATGGCCCTCTGTTGGAGAGCAGCAGAGGAGCCTCTCGGTCACAGTCACCACCTTCACGGTAGGCCTCTCCTTGCTTTCCGCATGTCAGATCCCAGTATGCAACATTCCCAACCCCCCCCATCTGCCAACCAAAATTATACACGCCTTTATTACCTCCTGCCCTGACTACTGTGATTGGCTTTTAAGCCTGCCTAAGCAATACATCCCTGAACCACTTACATTCGCTCCAAAATGCTGACTCTGGTTTCTCACCAAGTCTCCCAGAAGGTCTTGAGTGAAAGCAAGTTTCCATTCTTGACAAACGCTTCTAACTCAATTTGGAATCCAGTTCAAGCTCATTGTGACTCCTGCATGGTCACGCTCATAAGCAGTGAGCCATCAGAGCGGTTTCACACACTTGTGTGTGCCAGGCCGCTACCTCACTTTCATTGAGCCAGTGTAGAATTCACTTTGATACGCGACAATTGTTTGAGTGTTTGGTTTTCTACAAGGTAAGAACAGAGTGCACCGCTCCCAGCGGCACTGCAATGCTAGGTCGATGCGTGGAGAGAAAGGAGCAAGCTCCAAATTTCTGCCCTCATGCCAAAAATCTGCTTAATATGTAGTCTCATATAGAGGACATATCAGATATTAAACTGATAAGAACAGATACTACACTTGATCTTAGCCAAAAGGCCGAGAAGCGATAAGCCCCAAGTGTTGGATGTCCACGCCAAGCTCTTGGCACAAATCTCACTTGTTGTGGTACCCCGCCCGTAGGTGTGCATAACAATGGCTGCTGCTTATCACCTCCGCCCAAGCTCTCCTTTGTGGCGCTTTGGATTTCTGACCTAGACAGCTCTTTGACTTTTCACACTCTCATAAGGCTCAGCCATACAGCAAAGCCTGCCAAAAATATATTCAACCCATGTTTGTTCCTTCCACGGAAGTCTTTAGTAAAAGGCAAAAGACTTGTGCGTATGAAGAGAAACCAGAGTCAGCATGGCCCTCTGTTGAGAGCAGCAGAGGAGCCCCTCGGTCACAGTCACCACCTTCACGGTAGGCCTCTCTTTGCTTTCCGCATGTCAGATCCCAGTATGCAACATTCCCAACCCGCCCCCATCTGCCAACCAAAATTATACACGCCTTTATTACCTCCTGCCCTGACTACTGTGATTGGCTTTAAGCCTGCCTAAGCAATACATCCCTGAACCACTTACATCTGCTCCAAAATGCTGACTCTGGTTTCTCACCAAGTCTCCCAGAAGGTCTTGAGGAAAGCAAGTTTCCATTCTTGACAAACGCTTCTAACTCAATTTGGAATCCAGTTCAAGCTCATTGTGACCCCGTGCATGGTCACGCCACTAAGCAGTGAGCCATCAGAGCGGTTTCACACACTTGTGTGTGCCAGGCCGTTACCTCAGTTTCATTGAGCCAGTGTAGAATTCACTTTGATACGCGACAATTGTTTGAGTGTTTGGTTTTCTACAAGGTAAGAACAGAGTGCACCGCTCCCAGCGGCACTGCAATGCTAGGTCGATGCGGAGAGAAAGGAGCAAGCTCCAAATTTCTGCCCTCATGCCAAAAATCTGCTTAATATGTAGTCCTCATATAGAGGACATATCAGATATTAAACTGATAAGAACAGATACTACACTTGATCTTAGCCAAAAGGCCGAGAAGCGATAAGCCCCAAGTGTTGATGTCCACGCCAAGCTCTTGGCACAAATCTCACTTGTTGTGGTACCCTGTCGTAGGTGTGCATAACAATGGCTGCTGCTTATCACCTCCGCCCAAGCTCTCCTTTGTGGCGCTTTGATTTCTGACCTAGACAGCCTTTTGACTTTTCACTACACTCATAAGGCTCAGCCATACAGCAAAGCCTGCCAAAAATATATTCAACTCATGTTTGTTCCTCTCCACGGAAGTCTTTAGTAAAAGGCGAAAGACTTGTGCGTTATGAAGAGAAACCAGAGTCAGCATGGCCCTCTGTGGAGAGCAGCAGAGGAGCCTCTCGTCACAGTCACCACCTTCACGGTAGGCCTCTTTGCTTTCCGCATGTCAGATCCCAGTATGCAACATTCCCAACCCGCCCCATCTGCCAACCAAAATTATACACGCCTTTATTACCTCCTGCCCTGACTACTGTGATTGGCTTTAAGCCTGCCTAAGCAATACATCCCTGAACCACTTACATTCGCTTCCAAAATGCTGACTCTGGTTTCTCACCAAGTCTCCCAGAAGGTCTTGAGTGAAAGCAAGTTTCCATTCTTGACAAACGCTTCTAACTCAATTTGGAATCCAGTTCAAGCTCATTGTGACCCTGCATGGTCACGCCACTAAGCAGTGAGCCATCAGAGCGGTTTCACACACTTGTGTGTGCCAGGCCGTTACCTCACTTTCATTGAGCCAGTGTAGAATTCACTTTGATACGCGACAATTGTTTGAGTGTTTGGTTTTCTACAAGGTAAGAACAGAGTGCACCGCTCCCAGCGGCACTGCAATGCTAGGTCGATGCGTGGAGAGAAAGGAGCAAGCTCCAAATTTCTGCCCTCATGCCAAAATCTGCTTAATATGTAGTCCCCATATAGAGGACATATCAGATATTAAACTGATAAGAACAGATACTACACTTGATCTTAGCCAAAAGGCCGAGAAGCGATAAGCCCCAAGTGTTGGATGTCCACGCCAAGCTCTTGGCACAAATCTCACTTGTTGTGGTACCCTGTCGTAGGTGTGCATAACAATGGCTGCTGCTTATCACCTCCGCCCAAGCTCTCCTTTGTGGCGCTTTGATTTCTGACCTAGACAGCTCTTTGACTTTCACACTTCATAAGGCTCAGCCATACAGCAAAGCCTGCCAAAAATATATTCAACTCATGTTTGTTCCTTCTCACGGAAGTCTTTAGTAAAAGGCGAAAGACTTGTGCGTTATGAAGAGAAACCAGAGTCAGCATGCCCTCTGTTGGAGAGCAGCAGAGGAGCCTCGGTCACAGTCACCACCTTCACGGTAGGCCTCTCTTTGCTTTCCGTGATGTCAGATCCCAGTATGCAACATTCCTAACCCGCCCCATCTGCCAACCAAAATTATACACGCCTTTATTACCTCCTGCCCTGACTACTGTGATTGGCTTTTTAAGCCTGCCTTGCAATACATCCCTGAACCACTTATATTCGCTCCAAAATGCTGACTCTGGTTTCTCACCAAGTCTCCCAGAAGGTCTTGAGGAAAGCAAGTTTCCATTCTTGACAAACGCTTCTAACTCAATTTGAATCCAGTTCAAGCTCACTGTGACCCTGCATGGTCACGCCACTAAGCAGTGAGCCATCAGAGCGGTTTCACACACTTGTGTGTGCCAGGCCGTTACTCCAGTTTCATTGAGCCAGTGTAGAATTCACTTTTGATACGCGACAATTGTTTGAGTGTTTGGTTTTCTACAAGGTAAGAACAGAGTGCACCGCTCCCAGCGGCACTGCAATGCTAGGTCGATGCGTGGAGAGAAAGGAGCAAGCTCCAAATTTCTGCCTCATGCCAAAATCTGTTAATATGTAGTCTCATATAGAGGACATATCAGATATTAAACTGATAAGAACAGATACTACACTTGATCTTAGCCAAAAGGCCGAGAAGCGATAAGCCCCAAGTGTTGGATGTCCACGCCAAGCTCTTGGCACAAATCTCACTTGTTGTGGTACCCCGTTCGTAGGTGTGCATAACAATGGCTGCTGCTTATCACCTCCGCCCAAGCTCTCCTTTGTGGCGCTTGATTTCTGACCTAGACAGCTCTTTGACTTTTCATACCTCATAAGGCTCAGCCATACAGCAAAGCCTGCCAAAAATATATTCAACTCATGTTTGTTCCTCTCCACGGAAGTCTTTAGTAAAAGGCGAAAGACTTGTGCGTTATGAAGAGAAACCAGAGTCAGCATGGCCTCTGTTGGAGAGCAGCAGAGGAGCCTCTCGGTCACAGTCACCACCTTCACGGTAGGCCCCTTTGCTTTCCGCATGTCAGATCCCAGTATGCAACATTCCCAACCCGCCCCCATCTGCCAACCAAAATTATACACGTCTTTATTACCTCCTGCCCTGACTACTGTGATTGGCTTTTAAGCCTGCCTAAGCAATACATCCCTGAACCACTTACATTCGCTCCAAAATGCTGACTCTGGTTTCTCACCAAGTCTCCCAGAAGGTCTTGAGTGAAAGCAAGTTTCCATTCTTGACAAACGCTTCTAACTCAATTTGGAATCCAGTTCAAGCTCATTGTGACCTCTGCATGGTCACGCCACTAAGCAGTGAGCCATCAGAGCGGTTTCACACACTTGTGTGTGCCAGGCCGTTACCTCAGTTCATTGAGCCAGTGTAGAATTCACTTTTGATACGCGACAATTGTTTGAGTGTTTGGTTTTCTAAGGTAAGAACAGAGTGCACTGCTCCCATGCACTGCAATGCTAGGTCGATGCGTGGAGAGAAAGGAGCAAGCTCCAAATTTCTGCCCTCATGCCAAAAATCTGCTTAATATGTAGTCCTCATATAGAGGACATATCAGATATTAAACTGATAAGAACAGATACTACACTTGATCTTAGCCAAAAGGCCGAGAAGCGATAAGCCCCAAGTGTTGGATGTCCACGCCAAGCTCTTGGCACAAATCTCACTTGTTGTGGTACCCCGTTCGTAGGTGTGGCATAACAATGGCTGCTGCTTATCACCTCCGCCCAAGCTCTCCTTTGTGGCGCTGATTTCTGACCTAGACAGCTCTTTGACTTTTCAAATTCTACAGGCTCAGCCATACAGCAAAGCCTGCCAAAAATATATTCAACTCATGTTTGTTCCTTTCCACGGAAGTCTTTAGTAAAGGCGAAAGACTTGTGCGTATGAAGAGAAACCAGAGTCAGCATGGCCCTCTGTTGAGAGCAGCAGCAGGAGCCTCGGTCACAGTCACCACCTTCACGGTAGGCCTCTCTTGCTTTCCGCATGTCAGATCCCAGTATGCAACATTCCCAACCCGCCCCCATCTGCCAACCAAAATTATACACGCTTTATTACCTCCTGCCCTGACTACTGTGATTGGCTTTTAAGCCTGCCTAAGCAATACATCCCTGAACCACTTACATTCGCTCCAAAATGCTGACTCTGGTTTCTCACCAAGTCTCCCAGAAGGTCTTGAGTGAAAGGAGTTTCATTCTTGACAAACGCCTTCTAACTCAATTTGGAATCCAGTTCAAGCTCATTGTGACCCCGTGCATGGTCACGCCACAGCAGTGAGCTATCAGAGCGGTTTCACACTTGTGTGTGCCAGGTCATACTCCAGTTTCATTGAGCCGTGTAGAATTCACTTTTGATACGCGATAATTGTTTGAGTGTTTGGTTTTCTACAAGGTAAGAACAGAGTGCACCGCTCCCAGCTGCACTGCAATGCTAGGTCGATGCGTGGAGAGAAGGGAGCAAGCTCCAAATTCCTGCCCTCATGCCAAAATCTGCTTAATATGTAGTCTCATATAGAGGACATATCAGATATTAAACTGATAAGAACAGATACTACATTGATCTTAGCCAAAAGCCGAGAAGCGATAAGCCCCAAGTGTTGGATGTCCACGCCAAGCTCTGGCAAAATCTCACTTGTTGTGGTACCCTCGCTCTGAGGTGTGCATAACAATGGCTGCTGCTTATCACCTCCGCCAGCTCTCCTTTGTGGCGCTTGATTTCTGACCTAGACAGCCTTTGACTTTTCACACTCTATAAGGCTCAGCCATACAGCAAAGCCTGCCAAAATATATTCAACTCATGTTTGTTCCTTTACGGAAGTCTTTAGTAAAAGGCGAAAGACTTAGGCAGTATGAAGAGAAACCAGAGTCAGCATGGCCCTCTGTTGGAGAGCAGCAGAGGAGCCTCTGGTCACAGTCACCACCTTCACGGTAGGCCTTTGCTTTCCGCATGTCAGATCCCAGTATGCAACATTCCCAACCCGCCCCCATCTGCCAACCAAAATTATACACGCCTTTATTACCTCCTGCCCTGACTACTGTGATTGGCTTTAAGCCTGCCTAAGCAATACATCCCTGAACCATTTACATCCGCCTCAAAATGCTGACTTGGTTTCTACCAAGTCTCCTAGAAGGTCTTGAGGAAAGCAAGTTTCCATTCTTGACAAACGCTTCTAACTCAATTTGAATCCAGTTCAAGCTCATTGTGACTCTGCATGGTCACGCCACTTACAGTGAGCCATCAGAGCGGTTTCACACACTTGTGTGTGCCAGGCCTGATTCCCAGTTTCATTGAGCCAGTGTAGAATTCACTTTTGATACGACAATTGTTTGAGTGTTTGGTTTTCCAAGGTGGGAACAGAGTGCACTGCTCCCAGCGGCACTGCAATGCTAGGTCGAGTGCGTGAGAGAAAGGAGCAAGCTCCAAATTTCTGCCTCATGCCAAAAATCTGCTTAATATGTAGTCCTCTATAGAGGACATATCAGATATTAAACTGATAAGAACAGATTTTTTTTTTTTTATTACAAAAACTTTCATTAGTTAAATACAAATCAATAATCAAATATCACGTATGATCATCCTTAATACAACCTTCATCCTCAATGTGCCTCTTTGAGCCGTATAGAATGTTAACTTTTCCAACCCACCCATTCCATGTTGCAAACTAAAAGGTGAAAAAAAAAACAGTCCAAAGAACTCCCTTGTGCCTCCTTTTTTCACCATATCCACTCCAAACCCCTCCTTTCCACCCTCTCTAGGCTGATGTTTCCACTTCAATGTCCCTTTGATGTTCCCTTTACATCTGTTCCACTCTCCTCATTATCCTCTTCCACCTACTGTCTTTATCTGTCTTTATCAGGTCTTGTCTGGCTGACCAGATACTCTCCTTTGTTATACTTATAATCTTCCATATTGGGACATAAAAGGACCATTCCTGTGCCTAAACCCTCTTTCAACCCTGGTCCAGGCTGATAAATCCTGTGACTACCTGCCCCAGCTGCCTCTACTTTACCCCATACTACACCTTGCCACTGAGAAGTCCCACATGACATGCTCTGACTGTTCCTCCTGAACAGGTTGTCCGAGGCACGCTGGATCTGCCAACCCATGCTGGTACATGGTTTCTGCACTGCAGGCATTTGTGCAGGTATAACCAATTTAGGTCTTTGAGCCCGTTGTCAGCTCCCGTGGCTGTATCCTCTCCAAATCTTGACGGGGTCCCCACCACTGAGGTGCGACTACTCCTGCTGGCTGACCTTCCTGTAGAGGGCTCTGTGATTTATTTTTATGGCTGTGTCGGAGGCCTCAGGATGAGCCCAGCCACCTGGCTGCATGGTTGAAATGCCATGGCTGCTGCTCCACCCTGGGTGCAAGTTGCTCCACATCAACCCTAGTTTGGTATGCGAAATAGAGCGCTGGAAGTAGCCTGAGGGGTGCTCCATTGGCAAGGATAGTTCTCTGCACAAGGATGAAAAAAAATGCAGTCCAGCTTTCAGCGGAGGTGTGGCACATCCCTCCTCCTGCTTCTATACCTCAGCCAGCATGGAAACTCACACATTCATATCACACCCCATGGAACTGGGAATACAGGCGATGAGAGGTCTCCTCATGCTGACTGGCAGGGCATATGTGCCGATATAGAGGGATGGCAGAACGTCTACCTTCAGCACAAGTACCTTCCCTATTAAAGTTAGGCACCTGCTTTCCAGAGCGCAAGTTCTTCTGACCGCTGAAACGCCGGTCCAGTTGATTGTGGCACTGTGGGCTGTCTCAAAGCTGACCCCTGTAATTTAGTGGTCCTGCAGAGCGACAGCCTCCCTGCACGCCCATCCTTTCTTCCAGCGCCAAAGAACTTGACCAGGACTTGGCACATATCAAGCTGTGCCCAGACTCCCACCAAAATCCTGGAAAATCTCCAAAGATCGGATCAGGCATGCATCACTGTCCAGCAGCAGTGTGGTGTCATCCGCATACTGACAGCTTGACCTGTGAGGCCTCTGCTGCCGGGAACCAGAAACTTTCACCCCTGGGTCAGCCCAAGCTATTATTGTGGGGCTCTATATAGAGTGGATGTAGAGGCAGCGTGAGGGCACTCTGTCTTACTCTGAGTGCAAATCTCCTGAAAACTTCCCCTAAGTGACTGTTGACTGACACTGTGCTCCTACACCTGGGTGTAATGTGCAAAGTAATCCATCCGACAAACCCCTTGTTAAAGCCCAGCCTTTCCAATACCCTAAACATATAGCCCCAGAACCTGTCAAAGGCCTTGCCTGGTCAGACTAACCACCATAAGTGGCAGGTGTCTGTCTTTCGCTGCGGAGCGGCCTCGTGATGAGCTGAGATCATCTCACCGAGCGCCCGCCACCCCGAGATGTCTGGTCCACATGACGTTGTGGTGGAAGGGCTCAGCCTAGACGATCGGCTAGACCTTGCTGTAGCTTATAATCCACACACAGCATGGTCAGTGGCTGCCAGCTGGAGGTCGTGTCATCTCCTTTTAAACAAAAGGGAGATCACCTCGTAGCCATAGTCCCTCCCATTACACCCGTGAGAAGTATGATGACAACACCTCCAAACACTACCGCCCGAGAATCTCCAAGAACTTGGAGATAAACTCCACCGCAGTCCGCCGATGCCCGGCAATCTTCCGCTTGTTCATTTTACAGAGGGCACCTCGAGATTTTGAGGGTGAGCCCAACGCCTGCGCGCTTATGTCCGACGGCACCTGCTTGGTCTGCAAGTCCAGGAAAGTCCCCTCCTCATCTACCTCTTCTCTGGAAGCTGGCAGGTGGCAGCAGTGGCACCTACCATCTCACCTGCTCACACCACCTCTTCCCTGCATGTCCTGATCCTGGTCTGTACCTGTCTTTCCTGTCAGCCCGCATTGAGCCAAGAAAGCGCTGAACATGTCTCGTGCTTCTAGGAAACTCTGGCGCCTGCACAGGTAGGCCTCCGCCCTGCTCTCAAAGACCTCCTTGTTTTACTTTGAGGAAGTCAAAGCCCGTTGATTTACAGTGTTGCCAAGAGTTTTCGTTGTACTTCGAGTTTCGAGGAGGCGTTGTGCGAAACACTCCTCTGCCAACCTCACCTTCTTTTACAGTACTTATTGCAAACATTTGTATCAGTTTTGTTACTTCTCACCACTCCATCACCCCAGGACACATTGGTCTCAGTCCTAGATTGCTTTGAAAATAGCACGAAACCTTGTTTGAACTTGTCTTCTCTCTAATACACCATTGAGGCGCCAGTACCCCCGCCCAAAACAGGCAGGCACAGAAGCGACTCAAACAGCAGCCCATCATGGTCAGAGAAGAACACAGGGAGCCGACTACCTGACACCAGACTCAATGACTTTTCACAAACACGAGTCCAGACGTCTAACGTGAGTTACTCCATGTGGGACCATCTACCAGTGCCTGACCATCCTCCCCCATCCATTTCTAGCCTGTGTCTGGACATAAGTGGGAGAGATATAACTATCGCTGGTGTCCCCTTACCTAATCTGCACAGAAATCCTCAATTACTCTGTCGGCCAGGTGCCAGGTGGGCCTCTACTAACTCAAATATTCTCGCTGTTCTCTGAGTTTGTGGTCCATACACCACAAAAACCCCAGCTTGCTTGTCCTCATGTGATGTCAGCACCATTATCCTTGCCTCGAAATAATTATGAAAACATCCTCCACTCCTAATCTCTTTAACACCAAAAAAAATCCTGACACCTGTAGAGTGGACTCCTCACACTCCAGATTGAGTCCCCTTCGCTCCACTTTGAGAATTTTGCAACATCCCCTTGTCCCGTAAATGAACCTCCTAATAACAAATTTGTACATGCAGCTGGTCCACAAATTCATAAATAACCTCTTAACCGTCTCCTCATTCCTCTTTACATTTAATGAAAGAATTTTAACTGCAGTCATTATAATTTGTATTTTTAAAGTCTTTAATGTACTAAAAACACCCAAAACTCCCTCTTACAGCAAGAAGAGGTCCTCACTGTCCATCTGTCCCCTGGGAAAAGGGCACTGATTAGGCGATGTTGATGGCCTGTTGGGTCCTCATATGCATCCTCCCCAAAGGGATGGACATTGAGCAGGTCTGGAGGTAACTCACAGCCCAACCCCAAAACCCACGCGCAGCAGATCACCTGATCTCCTCCGCCTGCTCCAGCCTCTCCACCCTCCCCTAGCCCCTGTGCTGCTCCCTTCCCGCCTCCTGATGTCCTCCTCCTCTGCAGCCCTTCTTTGCTGCCCTAATTTCCCATCCATCCCACCATCAGCTCCCTCTCTGGTCCTGTCCTCTGCCCCGTTGCCTTCCCCCTTGATTTTAATATGGGTCCCTCCTTACTCTCTCCGCTCTAATTGTCTTCCCCGCCCGAAAGCCTGCGATCCTCTTCTGTGCCCCCTTCTTGACCTTGGAGTTGGTGGACTCTGCTGATGGAGGAAATCCCTGCGTTGTCACGGGCACCTGGGCTGCCATCCCATGGCCCTTCCGGTTGTTCCTTTCTCCAGGGGGCTTCTCTGTTCCCTTTAGAAAGATCTGTTGCTGTTCTCTGGGCTTGCATTGGTGTGTTGAGCCATTCTGCAGGCACGGGTCCCATTCTGATCTCTGGCTTCTCGGCTCTCCAGTGGACTTGGCTACTCACAAGGTCCTCCTTCGGCTAGGGCAGGTTATGCACAGATGGCCCAGTCCCCCACATCCATGACAGGCCTTGGGCCTGCGGCAGTCTTTGGCTCATGGCCCTTGGCCACAGGTACGGCAGCAGGCCTGAACAGCCTGTGCCTCTGCATGGCCAGACTGCCCGCAACGGCAGACAGAACGCTGGTTGCCGAGTAAAACAGGTAAATCACATCCCACCAAGGCTGAAAAGAGCGGTGGATGCTTCAGTCCTCCAGGACCTTCTGGTCAGGTCAACAGCACCTGAAACTGCCTTCCCTGTCCAGAACTCTCGGGTCTTTTTAGATACCCAGTACCAGTCACCACTTCTCCGTGCTGTCCCAAAAAGCAGCTAGTGCTCGGTCGGGTGACGAATGGTTGTAAGTGCAGCACCGTGACTGTTCTGAAATTTGGTCTGTCCAGGTTCAGGATCTTGTAACCGCCATGAATCTTTCCCAGCCTCCTTCTACAGGCTTCAGCCACTCTGAATACACATCCTCGCTACCAGTGTAACGTCAAGGCTTTTCTGGCTGGTTCCACTGGATACAGTACACATCTTCGACTCAGACTCAGTTGTTCCATGATGACTCTTGCAGAACCAGTCTCCTGACATCATAAGTTCCTCCACTGTCTCACTCTGGAAGGATCGTACCTCACCCCAACTTTGGGCTTGTCTGGTCCTTATCATCTTTGTGTCGATTGTGTTCCTTCTCTTGTTAAGCTTTGTCTCCGTTTCCTCCAATCAATCTTAGCCAAAAGGCTGGAAGGATATTCTAAGTGTTGATGTCCACGCCAAGCTCTTGGCACAAATTCACTTGTTGTGGTACCCGTCTGTAGGTGTGCATAACAATGGCTGCTGCTTTATCACCTCCGCCAAGCTCCTTTGTGGCGCTTGATTTCTGACCTAGACAGCTCTTTGACTTTTCATACCTCTATAAGGCTCAGCCATACAGCAAAGCCTGCCAAAATATATTCAACTCCATGTTTGTTCCTTTCCACTGAAGTCTTTAGTAAAAGGCTAAAGACTGTGTAAGATGAAGAGAAACCAGAGCCAGCATGGCCCTCTGTTGGCATGGCAGAGAGCCTCTCGGTCACAGTCACCACCTTCACGGTAGGCCTCTCTTTGCTTTCCAGCATGTCAGATCCCAGTATGCAATCATTCCAACCCGCCCCCATCTGCCAAACCAAAATTATACACGTCTTTATTACCTCCTGCCCTGACTACTGTGATTGGCTTTAAGCCTGCCTACAATACATCCTGAACCACTACATTCGCCTTCTCCAAATGCTGACTCTGGTTTCTCACCAAGTCTCCCAGAAGGTCTTGAGTGAAAGCAGTTTCCATTCTTGACAAACGCTCTAACTCAATTTGAATCCAGTTCAAGCTCATTGTGACCCTGCATGGTCATCAATACTAAGCAGTGAGCCATCAGAGCGTTTCACACTCTGTGTGTGCCAGGCCATTACCTCAGCTTTCATTGAGCCAGTGTAGAATTCACTTTGATACGCGACAATTGCTTGAGGTTTGTTTTCATAAGGTAAGAACAGAGTGCACTGCTCCTAGCGGCACTGTACTAGGTCGATGCGTGGAGAGAAAGGAGCAAGCTCCAAATTTCTGCCTCATGCCAAAATCTGCTTAATATGTAGTCCTCATATAGAGGACATATCAGATATTAAACTGATAAGAACAGATACTACACTTGATCTTAGCCAAAAGGCCGAGAAGCGATAAGCCCCAAGTGTTGGATGTCCACGCCATTTTGGCACAAATCTCACTTGTTGTGGTACCCCGTCGAGGTGTGCATAACAATGGCTGCTGCTTATCACCTCCGCCCAAGCTCTCAGGGCGCTTTGATTTGACCTAGACAGCTCCTTTGACTTCACATCAAGGCTCAGCACAGCAAGCTGCCAAAATATATTCAACTCATGTTTGTTCTCTCCATGGAAGTCTTTAGAAAGGCGAAAGACTGTGCGTTATGAAGAGAAACCAGAGTCAGCATGGCCCTCTGTTGAGAGCAGCAGAGGAGCCTCTCGGTCACAGTCACCACCTCACGGTAGGCCTCTCTTGCTTTCCGTATGTCAGATCCCAGTATGCAACATTCCCAACCCGCTCCCCAGCCACAACCAAAATTATACGTTCTTATTACATCCTGCCCTGACTATCTGTGATTGGCTTTTAAGCCTGCCTTAGCAATACATCCCTGAACCACTTATATCTGCTCCAAAATGCTGACTCTGGTTTCTCACCAAGTCTCCCAGAAGGTCTTGAGTGAAAGCAAGTTTCATTCTTGACAAACGCTTCTAACTCAATTTGGAATCCAGTTCAAGCTCATTGTGACCCCGTGCTTAACAGCCACTAAGCAGTGAGCCATCAGAGCTGTTTTCACACTTGTGTGTGCCAGGCTCATACCTCACTTTCATTGAGCCAGTGTAGAATTCACTTTGATACCTGATAATTGTTTGAGTGTTTGGTTTTCAAAGGTAAGAACAGAGTGCACCGTCTCAGCGGCACTGCAATGCTAGGTCGATGCTGGAGAGAAAGGAGCAAGCCCAAATTTCTGCCCTCATGCCAAAATCTGCTTAATATGTAGTCCTCATATAGAGGACATATCAGATATTAAACTGATAAGAACAGATACTACACTTGATCTTAGCCAAAAGGCCGAGAAGCGATAAGCCCAGTGTTGATGTCAACGCCAAGCTCTTGGCACAAATCTCACTTGTTGTGGTACTCCTTCGGAGGTGTGGCACAATGGCTGCTGCTATCACTCCGCCAAGCTCTCTTTGTGGCGCTGATTTCTGACCCAGACAGCTCTTGACTTTTCACAATTTCATAAGGCTCAGCCATAAGCAAAGCCTGCCAAAATATATTCAACTCATGTTTGTTCCTTCCACTGAAGTCTTTAGTAAAAGGCGAAAGACTTGTGCGTTATGAAGAGAAACCAGAGTCAGCATGGCCTCTGTTGGAGAGCAGCAGAGGAGCCTCTCGGTCACAGTCACCACCTTCACGGTAGGCCTCTTGCTTTCCGCATGTCAGATCCCAGATGCAACATTCTAACCCGCTTCCATCTGCCAACCAAAATTATACACGCCTTTATTACTCTCCTGCCCTGACTACTGTGATTGGCTTTAAGCTTAAGCAATACATCCCTGAACCACTTACATTCGGCTCCAAAATGCTGACTCTGGTTTTCACCAAGTCTCCCAGAAGGTCTTGAGGAAGCAAGTTTCCATTCTTGACAAACGCTTCTAACTCAATTTGAACCAGTTCAGCTCAATGGCAGACTCCCGCATGGTCACGCCACTAAGCAGTGAGCCATCAGAGCGGTTTCACACACTGTGTGTGCAGGCCAGTTACTTATGCTTTCATTGAGCCAGTGTAGAATCCACTTTTGATACGCGACAATTGTTTGAGTGTTTGGTTTTCTACAAGGTAAGAACAGAGTGCACTGCTCCCAGCGGCACTGCAATGCTAGGTCGACAAGCGTGGAGAGAAGGGAGCAAGCTCCAAATTTCTGCCCTTCATGCAAAAATCTGCTTAATATGTAGTCCTCATATAGAGGACATATCAGATATTAAACTGATAAGAACAGATACTACACTTGATCTTAGCCAAAAGGCTGAGAAGCGATAAGCCTCAAGTGTTGGATGTCCACGCCAAGCCTTGGCACAAATCTCACTTGTTGTGGTACCCTGGCTCAGAGTGTGCATAACAACGGCTGCTGCTTATCACCTCCGCCCAAGCTCTCCTGTGGCGCTTGATTTCTGACCCAGACAGCTCTTTGACTTTTCACACTCCATAAGGTTCAGCCATACAGCAAAGTCAAAAATATATTCAACTCATGTTTGTTCCTCTCCACGGAAGTCTTTAGTAAAAGGCAAAGACTTGTGGTATGAAGAGAAACCAGAGTCAGCATGCCCCTGTTGAGAGCAGCAGAGAGTCTCTCGGTCACAGTCACCACCTTCACGGTAGGCCTCTTTGCTTTCCGCATGTCAGATCCCAGTATGCAACATTCCCAACCCGCCCCATCTGCCAAACAAAATTATACACGTCTTTATTACCTCCTGCCCTGACTACTGTGATTGGCTTGCCTGCTAAGCAATACATCCCTGAACCACTTATATCTGCTCCAAAATGCTGACTTGGTTTCTACCAAGTCTCCTGAAGGTCTTGAGGAAAGCAGTTTCCATTCTTGACAAACGTCTAACTCAATTTGGAATCCAGTTCAAGCTCATTGTGACTCTGCATGGTCACGCCACTTACAGTGAGCCATCAGAGCTGTTTCACACACTTCAGTGTGCCATGCTCGTACTCTAGTTTCATTGAGCCAGTGTAGAATTCCTTTTGATACGCGACAATTGTTTGAGGTTTGGTTTTCACAAGGTAAGAACAGAGTGCACCGCTCCCAGCGGCACTGCAATGCTAGGTCGATATGGAGAGAAAGGAGCAAGCTCCAAATTTCTGCCCTCATGCCAAAAATCTGTTAATATGTAGTCCTCATATAGAGGACATATCAGATATTAAACTGATAAGAACAGATACTACACTTGATCTTAGCCAAAAGGCCGAGAAGCGATAAGCCCCAAGTGTTGATGTCCACGCCAAGCTCTACTGATGTGGTACCCCGCTCGTAGGTGTGCATAACAATGGCTGCTGCTTATCACCTCCGCCCAAGCTCTCCTTTGTGGCGCTTGATTTCTGACCTAGACAGCTTTTGACTTTCACACTCCCAACTCAGCCATACAGCAAAGCCTGCCAAAAATATATTCAACTCATGTTTGTTCTCTCCACGGAAGTCTTTAGGAAAAGGCGAAATTCTGTGCGTTATGAAGAGAAACCAGAGTCAGCATGGCTCCTCTGTTGAGAGCAGCAGAGGAGCCTCTCGGTCACAGTCACCACCTTCACGGTAGTAGCCTCTCTTTGCTTTCCGCATGTGATCCCAGTATGCAACATTCCTAACCCGCCCCATCTGCCAACCAAAATTATACACGTCTTTATTACCTCCTGCCCTGACTACTGTGATTGGCTTTTAAGCCTGCCTAAGCAATACATCCCTGAACCACTTACATTCGCTCCAAAATGCTGACTTGGTTTCTCACCAAGTCTCCCAGAAGGTCTTGAGTGAAAGCAAGTTTCCATTCTGACAAACGCTCTAACTCAATTTGGAATCCAGTTCAAGCTCATTGTGACCTCTGCATGGTACGCCACAAAGCAGTGAGCCATCAGAGCGTTTCACACTTGTGTGTGCCAGCCGTTACCTCAGTCTCATTGAGCCAGTGTAGAATTCACTTGATACGCGACAATTGTTTGAGTGTTTGGTTTTACAAGGTAAGAACAGAGTGCACTGCTCCCACGGCACTGCAATGCTAGGTCGTATGGAGAGAAAGGAGCAAGCCCAAATTTCTGCCCTCATGCCAAAATCTGCTTAATATGTAGTCCTCATATAGAGGACATATCAGATATTAAACTGATAAGAACAGATACTACACTTGATCTTAGCCAAAAGGCCGAGAAGCGATAAGCCCCAAGTGTTGGATGTCCACGCCAAGCCTTTGGCACAAATCTCACTTGTTGTGGTACCCTGTCGTAGGTGTGCATAACAATGGCTGCTGCTTATCACCTCCGCCCAAGCCTCCTTTGTGGCGCTTTGATTTCTGACCTAGACAGCTCTTTGACTTTTCACAATTTCATAAGGCCAGCCATACAGCAAAGCCTGCCAAAAATATATTCAACTCATGTTTGTTCCTTCCACGGAAGTCTTTAGTAAAAGGCGAAAGACTTGTGCGTTATGAAGAGAAACCAGAGTCAGCATGGCCCTCTGTTGAGAGCAGCAGAGGAGCCTCTCGGTCACAGTCACCACTTCACGGTAGGCCTCTCTTGCTTTCCGCATGTCAGATCCCAGTATGCAACATTCTCAACCCGCCCCATCTGCCAACCAAAATTATACACGCTTATTACCTCCTGCCCTGACTACTGTGATTGGCTTTTAAGCCTGTCTAAGCAATACATCCCTGAACCACTTACATTCGCTCCAAAATGCTGACTCTGGTTTCTCACCAAGTCTCCCAGAAGGTCTTGAGTGAAAGCAAAGCATTCTTGACAAACGCTTCTAACTCAATTTGAATCCAGTTCAAGCTCATTGTGACCCCGCATGGTCACGCCACTAAGCAGTGAGCCATCAGAGCGGTTTCACACACTTGTGTGTGCCAGGCCGTTACTCAGTTTCATTGAGCCAGTGTAGATTCACTTTTGATAATGCGATCAATTGTTTGAGTGTTTGGTTTTCTACAAGGTAAGAACAGAGTGCACCGTTCCTAGCGGCACTGCAATGCTAGGTCGATGCGTGGAGAGAAAGGAGCAAGCTCCAAATTACTGCCCTCATGCCAAAAATCTGTTAATATGTAGTCTCATATAGAGGACATATCAGATATTAAACTGATAAGAACAGATACTACACTTGATCTTAGCCAAAAGGCCGAGAAGCTTATAAGCCCCAAGTGTTGGATGTCCACAAGCTAAGTTTTGGCACAAATCTCACTTGTTGTGGTACCTCGTCGTAGGTGTGCATAACAATGGCTGCTGCTTATCACCTCCGCCAAGCCTCCCCTTGTGGCGCTTGATTTCTGACCCAGACAGCTCTTTGACTTTTCACTTCATAAGGCTCAGCCATACAGCAAAGCCTGCCAAAAATATATTCAACTCATGTTTGTTCCTTTCCACGGAAGTCTTTAGTAAAAGGCGAAAGACTTGCAGCTATGAAGAGAAACCAGAGTCAGCATGGCTCCTCTGTGGAGAGCAGCAGAGGAGCCTCGGTCACAGTCACCACTCGGTCAGGGCCTCCTTTGCTTTCCCGCATGTCAGATCCCAGTATGCAACATTCCTAACCCGCCCCATCTGCCAACCAAAATTATACACGTCTTTATTACCTCCTGCCCTGACTACTGTGATTGGCTTTTGCCTGCCTGCAATACATCCCTGAACCACTTACATTCGCTCCAAAATGCTGACTCTGGTTTCTCACCAAGTCTCCCAGAAGGTCTTGAGTGAAAGCAAGTTTCCATTCTGACAAACGCTTCTAACTCAATTTCGAATCCAGTTCAAGCTCACGTGACCCCTGCATGGTCACGTCACTAAGCAGTGAGCCATCAGATGGTTTCACACACTTGTGTGTGCCAGGTCATACTCCCAGTTTCATTGAGCCAGTGTAGAATTCACTTTGATACGCGACAATTGTTTGAGTGTTTGGTTTTCTACAAGGTAAGAACAGAGTGCACCGTTCCCATGCACTGCAATGCTAGGTCGATGCGTGGAGAGAAAGGAGCAAGCTCCAAATTTCTGCCCTCATGCCAAAAAATCTGTTAATATGTAGTCCTCATATAGAGGACATATCAGATATTAAACTGATAAGAACAGATACTACACTTGATCTTAGCCAAAAGGCCGAGAAGCGATAAGCCCCAAGTGTTGATGTCCACGCTAAGCTCTTGCACATATCTCACTTGTTGTGGTACCCTGGAACCTCGTAGGTGTGCATAACAATGGCTGCTTATCACCTCCGCCTAAGCTTCCTTTGTGGCGCTTGATTTCTGACCTAGACAGCCTCTGACTTTTCACAATTTCATAAGGCTCAGCCATACAGCAAAGCTGCCAAAAATATATTCAACTCATGTTTGTTCCTCTCCACGGAAGTCTTTAGTAAAAGGCGCAAAGACTTGTGCGTTATGAAGAGAAACCAGAGTCAGCATGGCCCTCTGTTGAGAGCAGCAGAGGAGCCTCTCGTCACAGTCACCACCTTCACGGTAGGCCTCTCTTTGCTTTCCGCATGTCAGATCCCCCAGTATGCAACATTCCCAACCCGCCCCATCTGCCAACCAAAATTATACACGCTTTATTACCTCCTGCCCTGACTACTGTGATTGGCTTTAAGCCTGCCTAAGCACACATCCTGAACCACTTACATTCGCTCCAAAATGCTGACTTGGTTTTCACCAAGTCTCCCAGAAGGTCTTGAGGGAAAGCAAGTTTCATTCTGACAAACGCTTCTAACTCAATTTGAATCCAGTTCAAGCTCATTGTGACCTTGCATGGTCACGCCACAAAGCAGTGAGCCATCAGAGCGGTTTCACACTTTGTGTGTGCCAGGCCGTTACTCACTTTCATTGAGCCAGTGTAGAATTCACTTTGATACGACAATGCTTTGAGTGTTTGGTTTTCTACAAGGTAAGAACAGAGTGCACTGCTCCCAGCGGCACTGCAATGCTAGGTCGATGCGTGGAGAGAAAGGAGCAAGCTCCAAATTACTGCCCTCATGCCAAAATCTGCTTAATATGTAGTCCTCATATAGAGGACATATCAGATATTAAACTGATAAGAACAGATACTACACTTGATCTTAGCCAAAAGGCCGAGTAGTTGATAAGCCCCAAGTGTTGATGTCCACGTGAAGCTTGGCACAATCTCACTTGTTGTGGTACCCGTCCGTAGGTGTGCATAACAATGGCTGCTGCTTATCACCGCCTCCCAAGCCTCCTTTTGTGGCGCTTGATTTCTGACCTAGACAGCTCTTTTGACTTTTCACAATTTCATAAGGCTCAGCCATACAGCAAAGCCTGCCAAAATATATTCAACTCATGTTTGTTCCTCCCTACGGAAGTCTTTAGGAAAGTGAAAGACTTGTGTAAGAAGAGAAACCAGAGTCAGCATGGCCCTCTGTTGAGAGCAGCAGAGGAGCCTCTCGTCACAGTCACCACCTTCACGGTAGGCCTCTCTTTGCTTTCCGCATGTCAGATCCCAGTATGCAACATTCCAACCCGCTCCCATCTGCCAACCAAAATTATACACGCCTTTATTACCTCCTGCCCTGACTACTCGGATTACAGGCAATACGGCCCTCGAACGAAGAT
>NC_061492.1:27128631-27188568 GCF_022539355.2 Hippoglossus stenolepis
GTTATGAAGAGAAACCAGAGTCAGCATGCCCCTCTGTTGGAGAGCAGCAGAGGAGCCTCTCGGTCTGAGTCACCACCTTCACGGTAGGCCTCTCTTTGCTTTCCATGTCAGATCCCAGTATGCAACATTCCCAACCCGCCCCCATCTGCCAACCAAAATTATACACGTCTTTATTACCTCCTGCCCTGACTACTGTGATTGGCTTTTAAGCCTGCCTAAGCAATACATCCCTAAACCACTTACATTCGCTCCAAAATGCTGACTCTGGTTTCTCATCAAGTCTCCCAGAAGGTCTTGAGTGAAAGCAAGTTTCCATTCTTGACAAACGCTTCTAACTCAATTTGGAATCCAGTTCAAGCTCATTGTGACCCGTGCATGGTCACGTCACAAAGCAGTGAGCCATCAGAGCGGTTTCACACACTTGTGTGCCAGGCCGTTACCTCACTTTCATTGAGCCAGTGTAGAATTCACTTTTGATACGCGACAATTGTTTGAGTGTTTGGTTTTCTACAAGGTAAGAACAGAGTGCACCGTTCCCAGCGCACTGCAATGCTAGGTCGATGCGTGGAGAGAAAGGAGCAAGCTCCAAATTTCTGCCCCTCATGCCAAAAATCTGCTAATATGTAGTCCTCATATAGAGGACATATCAGATATTAAACTGATAAGAACAGATACTACACTTGATCTTAGCCAAAGGCCGGAGCGATAAGCCCCAAGTGTTGGATGTCACGCAAGCTCTTGGCACAAATCTCACTTGTTGTGGTACCCGTTCGTAGGTGTGCATAACAATGGCTGCTGCTTATCACCTCCGCCCAAGCTCTCCTTTGTGGCGCTTGATTTCAGGCCTAGACAGCTCTTTGACTTTTCACAATTTCATAAGGCTCAGCCATACAGCAAAGCCTGCCAAAATATATTCAACTCATGTTTGTTCCTCTCCACGGAAGTCTTTAGTAAAAGCGAAAGACATGCGTTATGAAGAGAAACCAGAGTCAGCATGGCCCTCTGTTGGAGAGCAGCAGAGGAGCCTCTCGGTCACAGTCACCACCTTCACGGTAGGCCTCTCTTTGCTTTCCATGTCAGATCCCAGTATGCAACATTCCCAACCCGCCCCCATCTGCCAACCAAAATGATACACGTCTTTATTACCTCCTGCCCTGACTACTGTGATTGGCTTTTAAGCCTGCCTAAGCAATACATCCCTGAACCACTTACATTCGCTCCAAATGCTTACTCTGGTTTCTCACCAAGTCTCCCAGAAGGTCTTGAGTGAAAGCAAGTTTCCATTCTTGACAAACGCTTCTAACTCAATTTGGAATCCAGTTCAAGCTCATTGTGACCCGTGCATGGTCACGTCACTAAGCAGTGAGCCATCAGAGTGGTTTCACACACTTGTGTGTCCAGGCCGTTACCTCACTTTCATTGAGCCAGTGTAGAATTCACTTTTGATACGCGACAATTGTTTGAGTGTTTGGTTTTCTACAAGGTAAGAACAGAGTGCACCGTTCCCAGCGGCACTGCAATGCTAGGTCGATGCGTGGAGAGAAAGAGCAAGCTCCAAATTTCTGCCCCTCATGCCAAAATCTGCTTAATATGTAGTCCTCATATAGAGGACATATCAGATATTAAACTGATAAGAACAGATACTACACTTGATCTTAGCCAAAGGCCGAGAGCGATAAGCCCCAAGTGTTGGATGTCACGCCATAGCTCTTGGCACAAATCTCCTTGTTGTGGTACCCCGTTCGTAGAGTGTGCATAACAATGGCTGCTGCTTATCACCTCCGCCCAAGCTCTCCTTTGTGGCGCTTGATTTCTGACCTAGACAGCTCTTTGACTTTTCACAATTTCATAAGGCTCAGCCATACAGCAAAGCCTGCCAAAAATATATTCAACTCATGTTTGTTCCTCTCCACGGAAGTCTTTAGTAAAGGCGAAAGACTTGTGCGTTATGAAGAGAAACCAGAGTCAGCATGGCCCTCTGTTGGAGAGCAGCAGAGGAGCCTCTCGGTCTGATCACCACCTTCACGGTAGGCCTCTCTTTGCTTTCCGCATGTCAGATCCCAGTATGCAACATTCCCAACCCGCCCCATCTGCCAACCAAAATTATACACGTCTTTATTACCTCCTGCCTGACTACTGTGATTGTCTTTTAAGCCTGCCTAAGCAATACATCCCTGAACCACTTACATTCGCTCCAAAATGCTGACTCTGGTTTCTCACCAAGTCTCCCAGAAGGTCTTGAGTGAAAGCAAGTTTCCATTCTTGACAAACGCTTCTAACTCAATTTGGAATCCAGTTCAAGCTCATTGTGACCCCGTGCATGGTCACGTCACTAAGCAGTGAGCCATCAGAGGCGGTTTCACACTTGTGTGTGCCAGGCCGTTACCTCAGTTTCATTGAGCCAGTGTAGAATTCACTTTTGATACGCGACAATTGTTTGAGTGTTTGGTTTTCTACAAGGTAAGAACAGAGTGCACCGTTCCCAGCGGCACTGCAATGCTAGGTCGATGCGTGGAGAGAAAGGAGCAAGCTCCAAATTTCTGCCCCTCATGCCAAAAATCTGCTTAATATGTAGTCCTCATATAGAGGACATATCAGATATTAAACTGATAAGAACAGATACTACACTTGATCTTAGCCAAAAGGCCGAGAAGCGATAAGCCCCAAGTGTTGGATGTCACGCCAAGCTCTTGGCACAAATCTCACTTGTTGTGGTACCCGTTCGTAGGTGTGCATAACAATGGCTGCTGCTTATCACCTCGCCCAAGCTCTCCTTTGTGGCGCTTGATTTCTGACCTAGACAGCTCTTTGACTTTTCACAATTTCATAAGGCTCAGCCATACAGCAAAGCCTGCCAAAAATATATTCAACTCATGTTTGTTCCTCTCCCGGAAGTCTTTAGTAAAGCGAAAGACTTGTGCGTTATGAAGAGAAACCAGAGTCAGCATGGCCCTCTGTTGGAGAGCAGCAGAGGAGCCTCTCGGTCACAGTCACCACCTTCACGGTAGGCCTCTCTTTGCTTTCCGCATGTCAGATCCCAGTATGCAACATTCCCAACCCGCCCCATCTGCCAACCAAAATTATACCGTCTTTATTACCTCCTGCCCTGACTACTGTGATTGGCTTTTAAGCCTGCCTAAGCAATACATCCTGAACCACTTACATTCGCTCCAAAATGCTGACTCTGGTTTCTCACCAAGTCTCCCAGAAGGTCTTGAGTGAAAGCAAGTTTCCATTCTTGACAAACGCTTCTAACTCAATTTGGAATCCAGTTCAAGCTCATTGTGACCCCTGCATGGTCACGTCACTAAAAGTGAGCCATCAGAGCGGTTTCACACACTTGTGTGTGCCAGGCCGTTACCTCAGTTTCATTGAGCCAGTGTAGAATTCACTTTTGATACGCGACAATTGTTTGAGTGTTTGGTTTTCTACAAGGTAAGAACAGAGTGCACCGTTCCCAGCGGCACTGCAATGCTAGGTCGATGCGTGGAGAGAAAGGAGCAAGCTCAAATTTCTGCCCCTCATGCCAAAAATCTGCTAATATGTAGTCCTCATATAGAGGACATATCAGATATTAAACTGATAAGAACAGATACTACACTTGATCTTAGCCAAAGGCCGAGAAGCGATAAGCCCCAAGTGTTGGATGTCCACGCCAAGCTCTTGGCACAAATCTCACTTGTTGTGGTACCCGTTCGTAGGTGTGCATAACAATGGCTGCTGCTTATCACCTCGCCCAAGCTCTCTTGGTGGCGCTTGATTTCTGACCTAGACAGCTCTTTGACTTTTCACAATTTCATAAGGCTCAGCCATACAGCAAAGCCTGCCAAAAATATATTCAACTCATGTTTGTTCCTCTCCACGGAAGTCTTTAGTAAAGGCGAAAGACTTGCGTTATGAAGAGAAACCAGAGTCAGCATGGCCCTCTGTTGGAGAGCAGCAGAGGAGCCTCTCGGTCTGAGTCACCACCTTCACGGTAGGCCTCTCTTTGCTTTCCGCATGTCAGATCCCAGTATGCAACATTCCCAACCCGCCCCCATCTGCCAACCAAATTATACACGTCTTTATTACCTCCTGCCCTGACTACTGTGATTGGCTTTTAAGCCTGCCTAAGCAATACATCCCTGAACCACTTACATTCGCTCCAAAATGCTGACTCTGGTTTCTCACCAAGTCTCCCAGAAGGTCTTGAGTGAAAGCAAGTTTCCATTCTTGACAAACGCTTCTAACTCAATTTGGAATCCAGTTCAAGCTCATTGTGACCCCGTGCATGGTCACGTCACAAAGCAGTGAGCCATCAGAGCGGTTTCACACACTTGTGTGTGCCAGGCCGTTACCTAGTTTCACTTTGATTGAGCCAGTGTAGAATTCACTTTTTGTTAGCGACAATTGTTTGAGTGTTTGGTTTTCTACAAGGTAAGAACAGAGTGCACCGTTCCAGCGGCACTGCAATGCTAGGTCGATGCGTGGAGAGAAAGGAGCAAGCTCCAAATTTCTGCCCCTCATGCCAAAAATCTGCTAATATGTAGTCCTCATATAGAGGACATATCAGATATTAAACTGATAAGAACAGATACTACACTTGATCTTAGCCAAAAGGCGAGCGATAAGCCCCAAGTGTTGGATGTCCCGCCAAGCTCTTGGCACAAATCTCACTTGTTGTGGTACCCGTTCGTAGGTGTGCATAACAATGGCTGCTGCTTATCACCTCCGCCCAAGCTCTCCTTTGTGGCGCAGTTTCCTGACCTAGACAGCTCTTTGACTTTTCACAATTTCATAAGGCTCAGCCATACAGCAAAGCCTGCCAAAAATATATTCAACTCATGTTTGTTCCTCTCCACGGAAGTCTTTAGTAAAGGCGAAAGACTTGGCGTTATGAAGAGAAACCAGGGTCAGCATGGCCCTCTGTTGGAGAGCAGCAGAGGAGCCTCTCGGTCTGATCACCACCTTCACGGTAGGCCTCTCTTTGCTTTCCGCATGTCAGATCCCAGTATGCAACATTCCCAACCCGCCCCCATCTGCCACCAACAATTATACACGTCTTTATTACCTCCTGCCCTGACTACTGTGATTGGCTTTTAAGCCTGCCTAAGCAATACATCCCTGAACCACTTACATTCGCTCCAAAATGCTGACTCTGGTTTCTCACCAAGTCTCCCAGAAGGTCTTGAGTGAAAGCAAGTTTCCATTCTTGACAAACGCTTCTAACTCAATTTGGAATCCAGTTCAAGCTCATTGTGACCCGTGCATGGTCACGTCACTAAGCAGTGAGCCATCAGAGCGGTTTCACACACTTGTGTGCCAGGCCGTTACCTCAGTTTCATTGAGCCAGTGTAGAATTCACTTTTGATACGCGACAATTGTTTGAGTGTTTGGTTTTCTACAAGGTAGAACAGAGTGCACCGTTCCCAGCGGCACTGCAATGCTAGGTCGATGCGTGGAGAGAAAGGAGCAAGCTCAAATTTCTGCCCCTCATGCCAAAAATCTGCTTAATATGTAGTCCTCATATAGAGGACATATCAGATATTAAACTGATAAGAACAGATACTACACTTGATCTTAGCCAAAGGCCGAAGCGATAAGCCCCAAGTGTTGGATGTCCACGTCAAGCTCTTGGCACAAATCTCACTTGTTGGTACCCCGTTCGTAGGTGTGCATAACAATGGCTGCTGCTTATCACCTCCGCCCAAGCTCTCCTTTGTGGCGCTTGATTT
The DNA here is from genome assembly GCF_022539355.2 of Hippoglossus stenolepis. Lineage (NCBI taxonomy): Eukaryota > Metazoa > Chordata > Actinopteri > Pleuronectiformes > Pleuronectidae > Hippoglossus > Hippoglossus stenolepis. Next base: position 27,134,346 of record NC_061492.1, read on the forward strand.
CTGACCTAGACAGCTCTTTGACTTTTCACAATTTCATAAGGCTCAGCCATACAGCAAGCCTCCAAAATATATTCAACTCATGTTTGTTCCTCTCACGGAAGTCTTTAGTAAAGGCGAAAGACTTGTGCGTTATGAAGAAACCAGAGTCAGCATGGCCCTCTGTTGGAGAGCAGCAGAGGAGCCTCTCGGTCAGATCACCACCTTCACGGTAGGCCTCTCTTTGCTTTCCGACATGTCAGATCCCAGTATGCAACATTTTCCCAGCCGCCCATCCGCCAACCAAAATTATACCCGTCTTTATTACCTCCTGCCCTGACTACTGTGATTGGCTTTTAAGCCTGCCTAAGCAATACATCCCTGAACCACTTACATTCGCTCCAAAATGCTGACTCTGGTTTCTCACCAAGTCTCCCAGAAGGTCTTGAGTGAAAGCAAGTTTCCATTCTTGACAAACGCTTCTAACTCAATTTGGAATCCAGTTCAAGCTCATTGTGACCCCGTGCATGGTCACGTCACTAAGCAGTAGTGAGCCATCAGAGCGGTTTCACACACTTGTGTGTGCCAGGCCGATTACCTCAGTTTCATTGAGCCAGTGTAGAATTCACTTTTGATACGCGACAATTGTTTGAGTGTTTGGTTTTCTACAAGGTAAGAACAGAGTGCACCGTTCCCAGCGGCACTGCAATGCTAGGTCGATGCGTGGAGAGAGAGCAAGCTCCAAATTTCTGCCCCTCATGCCAAAAATCTGCTTAATATGTAGTCCTCATATAGAGGACATATCAGATATTAAACTGATAAGAACAGATACTACACTTGATCTTAGCCAAAGGCCGACGATAAGCCCCAAGTGTTGGATGTCACGCCAAGCTCTTGGCACAAATCTCACTTGTTGTGGTACCCGTTCGTAGGTGTGCATAACAATGGCTGTCTTATCACCTCCCCCAAGCTCTCCTTTGTGGCGCTTGATTTCTGACCTAGACAGCTCTTTGACTTTTCACAATTTCATAAGGCTCAGCCATACAGCAAAGCCTGCCAAAATATATTCAACTCATGTTTGTTCCTCTCCACGAAAGTCTTTAGTAAAGGCGAAAGACTTGTGCGTTATGAAGAGAAACCAGAGTCAGCATGGCCCTCTGTTGGAGAGCAGCAGAGGAGCCTCTCGGTCCTGATCACCACCTTCACGGTAGGCCTCTCTTGCTTTCCATGTCAGATCCCAGTATGCAACATTCCCAACCCGCCCCCATCTGCCAACCAAAATTATACACGTCTTTATTACCTCCTGCCCTGACTACTGTGATTGGCTTTTAAGCCTGCCTAAGCAATACATCCCTGAACCACTTACATTCGCTCCAAAATGCTGACTCTGGTTTCTCACCAAGTCTCCCAGAAGGTCTTGAGTGAAAGCAAGTTTCCATTCTTGACAAACGCTTCTAACTCAATTTGGAATCCAGTTCAAGCTCATTGTGACCCCGTGCATGGTCACGTCACTAACAGTGAGCCATCAGAGCGGTTTCACACACTTGTGTGTGCCAGGCCGTTACCTCATTCTTTCATTGAGCCAGTGTAGAATTCACTTTTGATCGCGACAATTGTTTGAGTGTTTGGTTTTCTACAAGGTAAGAACAGAGTGCACCGTTCCCAGCGGCACTGCAATGCTAGGTCGATGCGTGAAGAGAACCAAGCTCAAATTTCTGCCCCTCATGCCAAAAATCTGCTTAATATGTAGTCCTCATATAGAGGACATATCAGATATTAAACTGATAAGAACAGATACTACACTTGATCTTAGCCAAAGGCCGAGAAGCGATAAGCCCCAAGTGTTGGATGTCCATCAAGCTCTTGGCACAAATCTCACTTGTTGTGGTACCCCGTTCGTAGGTGTGCATAACAATGGCTGCTGCTTATCACCTCTTCAAGCTCTCCTTTGTGGCGCTTGATTTCTGACCTAGACAGCTCTTTGACTTTTCACAATTTCATAAGGCTCAGCCATACAGCAAAGCCTGCCAAAATATATTCAACTCATGTTTGTTCCTCTCCACGGAAGTCTTTAGTAAAGGCGAAAGACTTGTGCGTTATGAAGAGAAACCAGAGTCAGCATGGCCCTCTGTTGAAGGCAGCAGAGGAGCCTCTCGGTCTGAGTCACCACCTTCACGGTAGGCCTCTCTTTGCTTTCCATGTCAGATCCCAGTATGCAACATTCCCAACCCGCCCCCATCTGCCAACCAAATTATACACGTCTTTATTACCTCCTGCCTGACTGCTGTGATTGGCTTTTAAGCCTGCCTAAGCAATACATCCCTGAACCACTTACATTCGCTCCAAAATGCTGACTCTGGTTTCTCACCAAGTCTCCCAGAAGGTCTTGAGTGAAGCAAGTTTCCTCTTGACAAACGCTTCTAACTCAATTTGGAATCCATTCAGCTCATTGTGTTTACGTGCATAGTCACGTCACTAAGCAGTGAGCCATCAGGCGGTTTCACACTGTGTGTGCCAGGCCGTTACCTCAGTTTCATTGAGCCAGAATTCACTTTTGATTGCGACGACAATTGTTTGAGTGTTTGGTTTCTACAAGGTAAGAACAGAGTGCACCGTTCCCAGCGGCACTGCAATGCTAGGTCGATGCGTGGAGAGAAAGAGCAAGCTCAAATTTCTGCCCCTCATGCCAAAAATCTGCTTAATATGTAGTCCTCATATAGAGGACATATCAGATATTAAACTGATAAGAACAGATACTACACTTGATCTTAGCCAAAGGCCGAGGCGATAAGCCCCAAGTGTTGGATGTCCACGCCAAGCTCTTGGCACAAATCTCACTTGTTGTGGTACCCGTTCGTAGGTGTGCATAACAATGGCTGCTGCTTATCACCTCCGCCCAAGCTCTCCTTTGTGGCGCTTGATTTCTGGACCTAGACAGCTCTTTGACTTTTCAATTTCATAAGGCTCAGCCATACAGCAAAGCCTGCCAAAAATATATTCAACTCATGTTTGTTCCTCTCCACGGAAGTCTTTAGTAAAAGCGAAAGATGTGCGTTATGAAGAAACCAGAGTCAGCATGGCCCTCTGTTGGAGAGCAGCAGAGGAGCCTCTCGGTCACAGTCACCACCTTCACGGTAGGCCTCTCTTTGCTTTCCATGTCAGATCCCAGTATGCAACATTCCCAACCGCCCCCATCTGCCAACCAAAATTATACACGTCTTTATTACCTCCTGCCCTGACTACTGTGATTGGCTTTTAAGCCTGCCTAAGCAATACATCCCTGAACCACTTACATTCGCTCCAAAATGCTGACTCTGGTTTCTCACCAGTCTCCCAGAAGGTCTTGGTGAAAGCAAGTTTCCATTCTTGACAATACTACCTAACTCAATTTGGAATCCAGTTCAAGCTCATTTGTGACCCGTGCATGGTCACGTCACTAACCAGTGAGCCATCAGGGCGGTTTCACACTCTTGTGTGCCAGGCCGTTACCTCAGTTTCATTGAGCCAGTGTAAATTCACTTTTGATACGCGACAATTGTTTGAGTGTTTGGTTTTCTAAGGTAAGAACAGAGTGCACCGTTCCCAGCGGCACTGCAATGCTAGGTCGATGCGTGGAGAGAGCAAGCTCCAAATTTCTGCCCCTCATGCCCAAAAATCTGCTGAATATGTAGTCCTCATATAGAGGACATATCAGATATTAAACTGATAAGAACAGATACTACACTTGATCTTAGCCAAAAGCGAAGGCGATAAGCCCCAAGTGTTGGATGTCCACGCCAAGCTCTTGGCACAAATCTCACTTGTTGTGGTACCCCGTTCGTAGGTGTGCATAACAATGGCTGCTGCTTATCACCTCCGCCCAAGCTCTCCTTTGTGGCGCTTGTTTCTGACCTAGACAGCTCTTTGACTTTTCACAATTTCATAAAGCTCAGCCATACAGCAAAGCCTGCCAAAATATATTCAACTCATGTTTGTTCCTCTCCACGGAAGTCTTTAGTAAAGGCGAAAGACTTGTGCGTTATGAAGAAAACCAGAGTCAGCATGGCCCTCTGTTGGAGAGCAGCAGAGGAGCCTCTCGGTCAATCACCACCTTCCAGGTGGGCCTCTCTTTGCTTTCCATGTCAGATCCCAGTATGCAACATTCCCAACCCGCCCCCATCTGCCAGCCAAATTATACACGTCTTTATTACCTCCTGCCCTGACTACTGTGATTGGCTTTTAAGCCTGCCTAAGCAATACATCCCTGAACCACTTACATTCGCTCCAAAATGCTGACTCTGGTTTCTCTCTTACCAAGTCTCCCAGAAGGTCTTGAGTGAAAGCAAGTTTCCATTCTTGACAAACGCTTCTAACTCAATTTGGAATCCAGTTCAAGCTCATTGTGACCCGTGCATGGTCACGTCACTAAGCAGTGAGCCATCAGAGCGGTTTCACACACTTGTGTGTGCCAGGCCGTTACCTCAGTTTCATTGAGCCAGTGTAGAATTCACTTTTGATCGCGACAATTGTTTGAGTGTTTGGTTTTCTACAAGGTAAGAACAGAGTGCACCGTTCCCAGCGGCACTGCAATGCTAGGTCTCGTGCGTGGAGAGAAAGGAGCAAGCTCAAATTTCTGCCCCTCATGCCAAAAATCTGCTTAATATGTAGTCCTCATATGGAGGACATATCAGATATTAAACTGATAAGAACAGATACTACACTTGATCTTAGCCAAAAGGCGGCGATAAGCCCCAAGTGTTGGATGTCACGCCAAGCTCTTGGCACAAATCTCACTTGTTGGTTTTCGTTCGTAGGTGTGCATAACAATGGCTGCTGCTTATCACCTCGCCCAAGCTCTCCTTTGTGGCTTGATTTCCTGACCTAGACAGCTCTTTGACTTTTCACAATTTCATAAGGCTCAGCCATACAGCAAAGCCTGCCAAAAATATATTCAACTCATGTTTGTTCCTCTCCACGAAGTCTTTAGTAAAGGCGAAAGACTTGTGCGTTATGAAGAGAAACCAGAGTCAGCATGGCCCTCTGTTGGAGAGCAGCAGAGGAGCCTCTCGGTCTGATCACCACCTTCACGGTAGGCCTCTCTTTGCTTTCCATGTCAGATCCCAGTATGCAACATTCCCAACCCGCCCCATCTGCCACCAAAATTAACACGTCTTTATTACCTCCTGCCCTGACTACTGTGATTGGCTTTTAAGCCTGCCTAAGCAATACATCCTGAACCACTTACATTCGCTCCAAAATGCTGACTCTGGTTTCTCACCAAGTCTCCCAGAAGGTCTTGAGTGAAAGCAAGTTTCCATTCTTGACAAACGCTTCTAACTCAATTTGGAATCCAGTTCAAGCTCATTGTGACCCCGTGCATGGTCACGTCACTAAGCAGTGAGCCATCAGAGCGGTTTCACACACTTGTGTGCCAGGCCGTACCTCAGTTTCATTGAGCCAGTGTAGAATTCACTTTTGATACGCGACAATTGTTTGAGTGTTTGGTTTTCTACAAGGTAAGAACAGAGTGCACCGTTCCCAGCGGCACTGCAATGCTAGGTCGATGCGTGGAGAGAAAGGAGCAAGCTCCAAATTTCTGCCCCTCATGCCAAAAATCTGCTTAATATGTAGTCCTCATATAGAGGACATATCAGATATTAAACTGATAAGAACAGATACTACACTTGATCTTAGCCAAAAAGGCCGAGAAGCGATAAGCCCCAAGTGTTGGATGTCCACCCAAGCTCTTGGCACAAATCTCCTTGTTGTGGTACCCCGTTCGTAGGTGTGCATAACAATGGCTGCTGTATCACCTCGCCCAAGCTCTCCTTTGTGGCGCTTGATTTCTGACCTAGACAGCTCTTTGACTTTTCACAATTTCATAAGGCTCAGCCATACAGCAAAGCCTGCCAAAAATATATTCAACTCATGTTTGTTCCTCTCCGGAAGTCTTTAGTAAAGGCGAAAGACTTGTGCGTTATGAAGAAAACCAGAGTCAGCATGGCCCTCTGTTGGAGAGCAGCAGAGGAGCCTCTCGGTCTGATCACCACCTTCACGGTAGGCCTCTCTTTGCTTTCCGCTGTCAGATCCCAGTATGCAACATTCCCAACCCGCCCCCATCTGCCAACCAAAATTATACACGTCTTTGTTACCTCCTGCCCTGACTACTGTGATTGGCTTTTAGCCTGCCTAAGCAATACATCCCTGAACCACTTACATTCGCTCCAAATGCTGACTCTGGTTTCTCACCAAGTCTCCCAGAAGGTCTTGAGTGAAAGCAAGTTTCCATTCTTGACAAACGACTTCTAACTCAATTTGGAATCCAGTTCAAGCTCATTGTGACCCGTGCATGGTCACGTCACTAAGCAGTGAGCCATCAGAGCGGTTTCACACACTTGTGTGTGCCAGGCATTCCTCACTTTCATTGAGCCCAGTGTAGAATTCACTTTTGATACGCGACAATTGTTTGAGTGTTTGGTTTTCTACAAGGTAAGAACAGAGTGCACCGTTCCCAGCGGCACTGCAATGCTAGGTCGATGCGTGGAGAAAGGAGCAAGCTCAAATTTCTGCCCCTCATGCCAAAAATCTGCTTAATATGTAGTCCTCATATAGAGGACATATCAGATATTAAACTGATAAGAACAGATACTACACTTGATCTTAGCCAAAGGCCGAGCGATAAGCCCCAAGTGTTGGATGTCATGCCAAGCTCTTGGCACAAATCTCACTTGTTGTGGTACCCCGTTAGGTGTGCATAACAATGGCTGCTGCTTATCACCTCCGCCCAAGCTCTCCTTTGTGCGCGCTTGATTTCTGACCTAGACAGCTCTTTGACTTTTCACAATTTCATAAGGCTCAGCCATACAGCAAAGCCTGCCAAAAATATATTCAACTCATGTTTGTTCCTCTCCAGAGTCTTTAGTAAAGGCAGAAAGACTTGTGCGTTATGAAGGAAACCAGAGTCAGCATGGCCCTCTGTTGGAGAGCAGCAGAGGAGCCTCTCGGTCTGATCACCACCTTCACGGTGAGCCTCTCTTTGCTTTCCATGTCAGATCCCAGTATGCAACATTCCCAACCCGCCCCCATCTGCCAGCAAAATTATACACGTCTTTATTACCTCCTGCCCTGACTACTGTGATTGGCTTTTAAGCCTGCCTAAGCAATACATCCCTGAACCACTTACATTCGCTCCAAAATGCTGACTCTGGTTTCTCACCAAGTCTCCCAGGAGGTCTTGAGTGAAAGCAAGTTTCCATTCTTGACAAACGCTTCTAACTCAATTTGGAATCCAGTTCAAGCTCATTGTGACCCGTGCATGGTCACGTCACAGCAGTGAGCCATCAGAGCGGTTTCACACACTTGTGTGTGCCAGGCCGTTACCTCAGTTTCATTGAGCCAGTGTAGAATTCACTTTTGATACGCGACAATTGTTTGAGTGTTTGGTTTTCTACAAGGTAAGAACAGGTGCACCGTTCCCAGCGGCACTGCAATGCTAGGTCGATGCGTGGAGAGAAAGGAGCAAGCTCAAATTTCTGCCCCTCATGCCAAAATCTGTAATATGTAGTCCTCATATAGAGGACATATCAGATATTAAACTGATAAGAACAGATACTACACTTGATCTTAGCCAAAGGCCGAGAAGCCCCAAGTGTTGGATGTCCGCCAAGCTCTTGGCACAAATCTCACTTGTTGTGGTACCCGTTCGAGGTGTGCATAACAATGGCTGCTGCTTATCACCTCCGCCTAAGCTCTCCTTTGTGTCGCTTGATTTCTGACCTAGACAGCTCTTTGACTTTTCACAATTTCATAAGGCTCAGCCATACAGCAAAGCCTGCCAAAATATATTCAACTCATGTTTGTTCCTCTCCACGGAAGTCTTTAGTAAAAGCGAAAGACTTGTGCGTTATGAAGAAACCAGAGTCAGCATGGCCCTCTGTTGGAGGCAGCAGAGGAGCCTCTCGGTCACAGTCACCACCTTCACGGTAGGCCTCTCTTTGCTTTCCATGTCAGATCCCAGTATGCAACATTCCCAACCCGCCCCATCTGCCAACCAAAATTATACACGTCTTTATTACCTCCTGCCCTGACTACTGTGATTGGCTTTTAAGCCTGCCTAAGCAATACATCCCTGAACCACTTACATTCGCTCCAAAATGCTGACTCTGGTTTCTCACAAGTCTCCCAGAAGGTCTTGAGTGAAAGCAAGTTTCCATTCTTGACAAGCGCTTCTAACTCAATTTGGAATCCAGTTCAAGCTCATTGTGACCCGTGCATGGTCACGTCACTAAGCAGTGAGCCATCAGAGCGGTTTCCACCACTTGTGTGTGCCAGGCCGTTACCTCACTTTCATTGAGCCAGTGTAGAATTCACTTTTGATACGCGACAATTGTTTGAGTGTTTGGTTTTCTACAAGGTAAGAACAGAGTGCACCGTTCCCAGCGGCACTGCAATGCTAGGTCTAGTCGTGGAGAGAAAGGAGCAAGCTCAAATTTCTGCCCCTCATGCCAAAAATCTGCTTAATATGTAGTCCTCATATAGAGGACATATCAGATATTAAACTGATAAGAACAGATACTACACTTGATCTTAGCCAAAAGGCCGGCGATAAGCCCCAAGTGTTGGATGTCACGCCAAGCTCTTGGCACAAATCTCACTTGTTGTGGTACCCGTTCGTAGGTGTGCATAACAATGGCTGCTGCTTATCACCTCCGCCCAAGCTCTCCTTTGTGGCGCTTGATTTCTGACCTAGACAGCTCTTTGACTTTTCACAATTTCATAAGGCTCAGCCCTACAGCAAAGCCTGCCAAAAATATATTCAACTCATGTTTGTTCCTCTCCACGAGTCTTTGGTAAGGCGAAAGACTTGTGCGTTATGAAGAAACCAGAGTCAGCATGGCCCTCTGTTGGAGGCAGCAGAGGAGCCTCTCGTGCAGTCACCACCTTCACGGTAGGCCTCTCTTTGCTTTCCCATGTCAGATCCCAGTATGCAACATTCCCAACCCGCCCCCATCTGCCAACCAAAATTATACACGTCTTTATTACCTCCTGCCCTGACTACTGTGATTGGCTTTTAAGCCTGCCTAAGCAATACATCCTGAACCACTTACATTCGCTCCAAAATGCTGACTCTGGTTTCTCACCAAGTCTCCCAGAAGGTCTTGAGTGAAAGCAAGTTTCCATTCTTGACAAACGCTTCTAACTCAATTTGGAATCAGTTCAAGCTCATTGTGACCCCGTGCATGGTCACGTCACAAAGCAGTGAGCCATCAGAGGCGGTTTCACACACTTGTGTGTGCCAGGCCGTTACCTCCTTTCATTGAGCCAGTGTAGAATTCACTTTTGATCCGTGACAATTGTTTGAGTGTTTGGTTTTCTACAAGGTAGAACAGAGTGCACCGTTCCCAGCGGCACTGCAATGCTAGGTCGATCATGGAGAGAAAGACAAGCTCCAAATTTCTGCCCTCATGCCAAAAATCTGCTTAATATGTAGTCCTCATATAGAGGACATATCAGATATTAAACTGATAAGAACAGATACTACACTTGATCTTAGCCAAAGGCCGAGAAGCGATAAGCCCCAAGTGTTGGATGTCCACGCCAAGCTCTTGGCACAAATCTCACTTGTTGTGGTACCCGTTCTAGGTGTGCATAACAATGGCTGCTGCTTATCACCTCCATGAGCTCTCCTTTGTGGCGCTTGATTTCTGACCTAGACAGCTCTTTGACTTTTGCAATTTCATAAGGCTCAGCCATACAGCAAAGCCTGCCAAAATATATTCAACTCATGTTTGTTCCTCTCCAAGGAAGTCTTTAGTAAAGGCGAAAGACTTGTGCGTTATGAAGAGAAACCAGAGTCAGCATGGCCCTCTGTTGGAGAGCAGCAGAGGAGCCTCTCGGTCTGATCACCACCTTCACGGTAGGCCTCTCTTTGCTTTCCGCATGTCAGATCCCAGTATGCAACATTCCCAACCCGCCCCCATCTGCCAACCAAAATTATACCGTCTTTATTACCTCCTGCCCTGACTTCTGTGATTGGCTTTTAAGCCTGCCTAAGCAATACATCCCTGAACCACTTACATTCGCTCCAAAATGCTGACTCTGGTTTCTCACCAAGTCTCCCAGAAGGTCTTGAGTGAAACAAGTTTCCATTCTTGACAAACCTTCTAACTCAATTTGGAATCCAGTTCAAGCTCATTGTGACCCCGTGCATGGTCACGTCACTAAGCAGTGAGCCATCAGGCGGTTTCACACACTTGTGTGTGCCAGGCGTTACCTCCAGTTTCATTGAGCCAGTGTAGAATTCACTTTTGATACGCGACAATTGTTTGAGTGTTTGGTTTTCTACAAGGTAAGAACAGGTGCACCGTTCCCAGCGGCACTGCAATGCTAGGTCGATGCGTGGAGAGAAAGGAGCAAGCTCAAAATTTCTGCCCCTCATGCCAAAATCTGCTTAATATGTAGTCCTCATATGAGGACATATCAGATATTAAACTGATAAGAACAGATACTACACTTGATCTTAGCCAAAGGCCGAGCGATAAGCCCCAAGTGTTGGATGTCACGCCAAGCTCTTGGCACAAATCTCACTGTTGTGGTACCCGTTCGTAGGTGTGCATAACAATGGCTGCTGCTTATCACCTCCGCCCAAGCTCTCCTTTGTGGCGCTTGATTTCTGACCTAGACAGCTCTTTGACTTTTCACAATTTCATAAGGCTCAGCCATACAGCAAAGCCTGCCAAAAATATATTCAACTCATGTTTGTTCCTCTCCACGGAAGTCTTTAGTAAGGCGAAAGACATGCGTTATGAAGAGAAACCAGAGTCAGCATGGCCCTCTGTTGGAGAGCAGCAGAGGAGCCTCTCGGTCTGATCACCACCTTCAGGTAGGCCTCTCTTTGCTTTCCATGTCAGATCCCAGTATGCAACATTCCCAACCCGCCCCCATCTGCCAACCAAAATTATACACGTCTTTATTACCTCCTGCCCTGACTACTGTGATTGGCTTTTAAGCCTGCCTAAGCAATACATCCCTGAACCACTTACATTCGCTCCAAAATGCTGACTCTGGTTTCTCACCAAGTCTCCCAGAAGGTCTTGAGTGAAAGCAAGTTTCCATTCTTGACAAACGCTTCTAACTCAATTTGGAATCAGTTCAAGCTCATTGTGACCCCGTGCATGGTCACGTCACTAAGCAGTGAGCCATCAGAGCGGTTTCACACACTTGTGTGTGCCAGGCCGTTACCTCAGTTTCATTGAGCCAGTGTAGAATTCACTTTTGATACGCGACAATTGTTTGAGTGTTTGGTTTTCTACAAGGTAAGAACAAGTGCACCGTTCCCAGCGGCACTGCAATGCTAGGTCGATGCGTGGAAGAAAGGAGCAAGCTCAAATTTCTGCCCCTCATGCCAAAAATCTGCTTAATATGTAGTCCTCATATAGAGGACATATCAGATATTAAACTGATAAGAACAGATACTACACTTGATCTTAGCCAAAGAGAAGCGATAAGCCCCAAGTGTTGGATGTCCGCCAAGCTCTTGGCACAAATCTCACTTGTTGTGGTACCCGTTCGTAGGTGTGCATAACAATGGCTGCTGCTTATCACCTCCGCAAGCTCTCCTTTGTGGCGCTTGATTTCTGACCTAGACAGCTCTTTGACTTTTCACAATTTCATAAGGCTCAGCCATACAGCAAAGCCTGCCAAAAATATATTCAACTCATGTTTGTTCCTCTCCACGGAAGTCTTTAGTAAAAGCGAAAGACTTGTGCGTTATGAAGAAACCAGAGTCAGCATGGCCCTCTGTTGGAGAGCAGAGGAGCCTCTCGGTCACAGTCACCACCTTCACGGTAGGCCTCTCTTTGCTTTCCATGTCAGATCCCAGTATGCAACATTCCCAACCCGCCCCCATCTGCCAGCCAAAAATTATACACGTCTTTATACCTCCTGCCCTGACTACTGTGATTGGCTTTTAAGCCTGCCTAAGCAATACATCCCTGAACCACTTACATTCCTCCAAAATGCTGACTCTGGTTTCTCACCAAGTCTCCCAGAAGGTCTTGAGTGAAAGCAAGTTTCCATTCTTGACAAACGCTTCTAACTCAATTTGGAATCAGTTCAAGCTCATTGTGACCCCGTGCATGGTCACGTCACTAAGCAGTGAGCCATCAGCGGTTTCACACACTTGTGTGTGCCAGGCGATACCTCAGTTTCATTGAGCCAGTGTAGAATTCACTTTTGATCCGCGACAATTGTTTGAGTGTTTGGTTTTCTACAAGGTAAGAACAGAGTGCACCGTTCCCAGCGGCACTGCAATGCTAGGTCGATGCGTGGAGAGAAAGACAAGCTCCAATTTCTGCCCTCATGCCAAAATGCTTAATCTATGTAGTCCTCATATAGAGGACATATCAGATATTAAACTGATAAGAACAGATACTACACTTGATCTTGGCCAAAGGCCGGGCGATAAGCCCCAAGTGTTGGATGTCACGCCAAGCTCTTGGCACAAATCTCACTTGTTGTGGTACCCCGTTCGTGGTGTGTGCACAATGGCTGCTTACTTTATCCTCATTAAGCTCTCCTTTGTGGCGCTTGATTTCTGACCTAGACAGCTCTTTGACTTTTCACAATTTCATAAGGCTCAGCCATACAACAAAGCCTGCCAAAAATATATTCAACTCATGTTTGTTCCTCTCCACGGAAGTCTTTAGTAAAGCGAAAGACTTGTGCGTTATGAAGAGAAACCAGAGTCAGCATGGCCCTCTGTTGGAGAGCAGCAGAGGAGCCTCTCGGTCTGATCACCACTTTCACGGTGAGCCTCTCTTTGCTCCGCATGTCAGATCCCAGTATGCAACATTCCCAACTCAGCTATCATGCCAGCCAAAATTATACACGTCTTTATTACCTCCTGCCCTGACTACTGTGATTGGCTTTTAAGCCTGCCTAAGCAATACATCCTGAACCACTTACATTCGCTCCAAAATGCTGACTCTGGTTTCTCACCAAGTCTCCCAGAAGGTCTTGAGTGAAAGCAAGTTTCCATTCTTGACAAACGCTTCTAACTCAATTTGGAATCCAGTTCAAGCTCATTGTGACCCCGTGCATGGTCACGTCACTAAGCAGTGAGCCATCAGACGGTTTCCACACTTGTGTGTGCCAGGCCGTTACCTCAGTTTCATTGAGCCAGTGTAGAATTCACTTTTGATACGCGACAATTGTTTGAGTGTTTGGTTTTCTACAAGGTAAGAACAGAGTGCACCGTTCCCAGCGGCACTGCAATGCTAGGTCGATGCGTGGAGAGAAAGGAGCAAGCTCAAATTTCTGCCCCTCATGCCAAAAATCTGCTTAATATGTAGTCCTCATATAGAAGGGACATATCAGATATTAAACTGATAAGAACAGATACTACATGATCTTAGCCAAAAGGCCGAGCGATAAGCCCCAAGTGTTGGATGTCCACGCCAAGCTCTTGGCACAAATCTCACTTGTTGTGGTACCCGTTCGTAGGTGTGCATAACAATGGCTGCTGCTTATCACCTCCGCCCAAGCTCTCCTTTGTGGCGCTTGATTTCTGACCCTAGACAGCTCTTTGACTTTTCACAATTTCATAAGGCTCAACCATACAATAAACCTGCCAAAAATATATTCAACTCATGTTTGTTCCTCTCCACGGAAGTCTTTAGTAAAGGCGAAAGACTTGTGCGTTATGAAAAGAAACCAGAGTCAGCATGGCCCTCTGTTGGAGAGCAGCAGAGGAGCCTCTCGGTCTGAGTCACCACCTTCACGGTAGGCCTCTCTTTGCTTTCCGCATGTCAGATCCCAGTATGCAACATTCCCAACCGCCCCCATCTCCCAGCCAAAATTATACCGTCTTTATTACCTCCTGCCTGACTACTGTGATTGGCTTTTAAGCCTGCCTAAGCAATACATCCCTGAACCACTTACATTCGCTCCAAAATGCTGACTCTGGTTTCTCACCAAGTCTCCCAGAAGGTCTTGAGTGAAAGCAAGTTTCCATTCTTGACAAACGCTTCTAACTCAATTTGGAATCCAGTTCAAGCTCATTGTAACCCGTGCATGGTCACTCACTAACAAATGAGCCATCAGAGCGGTTTCACACACTTGTGTGTGCCAGGCCGTTACCTCAGTTTCATTGAGCCAGTGTAGAATTCACTTTTGATACGCGACAATTGTTTGAGTGTTTGGTTTTCTACAAGGTAAGAACAGAGTGCACCGTTCCCAGCGGCACTGCAATGCTAGGTCGATGCGTGGAGAGAAAGAAAGCTCAAATTTCTGCCCCTCATGCAAAAATCTGCTTAATATGTAGTCCTCATATAGAGGACATATCAGATATTAAACTGATAAGAACAGATACTACCTGATCTTAGCCAAAGGCGAGCGATAAGCCCCAAGTGTTGGATGTCACGCAAGCTCTTGGCACAAATCTCACTTGTTGTGGTACCCGTTCGTAGGTGTGCATAACAATGGCTGCTGCTTATCACCTCCAAGCCCAACTCTCCTTTGTGGCGCTTGATTTCAACCTAGACAGCTCTTTGACTTTTCACAATTTCATAAGGCTCAATACAGCAAAGCCTGCCAAATATATTCAACTCATGTTTGTTCCTCTCCACGGAAGTCTTTAGTAAAGGCGAAAGACTTGTGCGTTATGAAGAGAAACCAGAGTCAGCATGGCCCTCTGTTGGAGAGCAGCAGAGGAGCCTCTCGGTCACAGTCACCACCTTCACGGTAGGCCTCTCTTTGCTTTCCACATGTCAGATCCCAGTATGCAACATTCCCAACCCGCCCCCATCTGCCAACCAAAATTATACACGTCTTTATTACCTCCTGCCCTGACTACTGTGATTGGCTTTTAAGCCTGCCTAAGCAATACATCCCTGAACCACTTACATTCGCTCCAAAATGCTGACTCTGGTTTCTCACCAAGTCTCCCAGAAGGTCTTGAGTGAAAGCAAGTTTCCATTCTTGACAAACCTTCTAACTCAATTTGGAATCCAGTTCAAGCTCATTGTGACCCCGTGCATGGTCACGTCACTAAACAGTGAGCCATCAGGCGGTTTCACACACTTGTGTGTGCCAGGCCGTTACCTCAGTTTCATTGAGCCAGTGTAGAATTCACTTTTGATACGCGACAATTGTTTGAGTGTTTGGTTTTCTACAAGGTAAGAACAGAGTGCACCGTTCCCAGCGGCACTCAATGCTAAGTCGATCGTGGAGAGAAAGGAGCCAGCTCCAAATTTCTGCCCCTCATGCCAAAAATCTGTTAATATGTAGTCCTCATATAGAGGACATATCAGATATTAAACTGATAAGAACAGATACTACATGATCTTAGCCAAAGGCCGAGGCGATAAGCCCCAAGTGTTGGATGTCACGCCAAGCTCTTGGCACAAATCTCACTTGTTGTGGTACCCGTTCGTAGGTGTGCATGTGTGCCTGCTCATCACCTCCGCCCAAGCTCTCCTTTTGTGGCGCTTGATTTCTGACCTAGACAGCTCTTTGACTTTTCACAATTTCATAAGGCTCAGCCATACAGCAAAGCCTGCCAAAAATATATTCAACTCATGTTTGTTCCTCTCCGGAAGTCTTTAGTAAAAGGCGAAAGACTTGTGCGTTATGAAGAGAAACCAGAGTCAGCATGGCCCTCTGTTGGAGAGCAGCAGAGGAGCCTCTCGGTCTGATCACCACCTTCACGGTAGAAGCCTCTCTTTGCTTTCAGCATGTCAGATCCCAGTATGCAACATTCCCAACCACCCCCCATCTGCCAACCAAAATTATACACGTCTTTATTACCTCCTGCCCTGACTACTGTGATTGGCTTTTAAGCCTGCCTAAGCAATACATCCCTGAACCACTTACATTCGCTCCAAAATGCTGACTCTGGTTTCTCACCAAGTCTCCCAGAAGGTCTTGAGTGAAAGCAAGTTTCCATTCTTGACAAGCGCTTCTAACTCAATTTGGAATCCAGTTCAAGCTCATTGTGACCCGTGCATGGTCACGTCACTAAGCAGTGAGCCATCAGAGCGGTTTCACACCTTGTGTGTGCCAGGCCGTTACCTCAGTTTCATTGAGCCAGTGTAGAATTCACTTTTGATCTGCGACAATTGTTTGAGTGTTTGGTTTTCTACAAGGTAAGAACAGAGTGCACCGTTCCCAGCGGCACTGCAATGCTAGGTCGATGCGTGGAGAGAAAGGAGCAAGCTCCAAATTTCTGCACTTCATGCCAAAAATCTGCTTAATATGTAGTCCTCATATAGAGGACATATCAGATATTAAACTGATAAGAACAGATACTACACTTGATCTTAGCCAAAGGCCGAGAAGCGATAAGCCCCAAGTGTTGGATGTCCATAGCTCTTGGCACAAATCTCACTTGTTGTGGTACCCGTTCGTAGGTGTGCATAACAATGGCTGCTGCTTATCACCTCCGCCCAAGCTCTCCTTTGTGGCGCTTGATTTCTGACCTAGACAGCTCTTTGACTTTTCACAATTTCATAAGGCTCAGCCATACAATAAAGCCTGCCAAAATATATTCAACTCATGTTTGTTCCTCTCCACGGAAGTCTTTAGTAAAGGCGAAAGACTTGTGCGTTATGAAGAAACCAGAGTCAGCATGGCCCTCTGTTGGAGAGCAGCAGAGGAGCCTCTCGGTCCTGATCACCACCTTCACGGTAGGCCTCTCTTTGCTGTCCATGTCAGATCCCAGTATGCAACATTCCCAACCCGCCCCATCTGCCAACCAAAATTATACACGTCTTTGTTACCTCCTGCCCTGACTACTGTGATTGGCTTTTAAGCCTGCCTAAGCAATACATCCCTGAACCACTTACATTTCCTCCAAAATGCTGACTCTGGTTTCTCACCAAGTCTCCCAGAAGGTCTTGAGTGAAAGCAAGTTTCCATTCTTGACAAACGCTTCTAACTCAATTTGGAATCCAGTTCAAGCTCATTGTGACCCGTGCATGGTCACGTCACTAAGCAGTGAGCCATCAGAGCGGTTTCACACACTTGTGTGTGCCAGGCCGTTACCTCACTTTCATTGAGCCAGTGAGAATTCACTTTTGATACGCGACAATTGTTTGAGTGTTTGGTTTTCTACAAGGTAAGAACAGAGTGCACCGTTCCCAGCGGCACTGCAATGCTAGGTCTATGCGTGGAGAGAAAGAGACAAGCTCCAATTTCTGCCCCTCATGCCAAAATCTGCTTATGTAGTCCTCATATAGAGGACATATCAGATATTAAACTGATAAGAACAGATACACATGATCTTAGCCAAAGGCCGAGCGATAACCCCAAGTGTTGGATGTCCCGCCAAGCTCTTGGCACAAATCTCACTTGTTGTGGTACCCGTTCGTAGGTGTGCATAACAATGGCTGCTGCTTATCACCTCCGCCCAAGCTCTCCTTTGTGGCGCTTGATTTCTGACCTAGACAGCTCTTTGACTTTTCACAATTTCATAAGGCTCAGCCATACAAAAGCCTGCCAAAAATATATTCAACTCATGTTTGTTCCTCTCCACGGAAGTCTTTAGTAAAGGCGAAAGACTTGTGCGTTATGAAAGAAACCAGAGTCAGCATGGCCCTCTGTTGGAGAGCGAGAGCTCTCGGTCTATCACCACCTTCACGGTAGGCCTCTCTTTGCTTTCACATGTCAGATCCCAGTATGCAACATTCCCAACCCGCCCCATCTGCCAACCAAAATTATACACGTCTTTATTACCTCCTGCCTGACTACTGTGATTGGCTTTTAAGCCTGCCTAAGCAATACATCCCTGAACCACTTACATTCGCTCCAAAATGCTGACTCTGGTTTCTCACCAAGTCTCCCAGAAGTCTTGAGTGAAAGCAAGTTTCCATTCTTGACAAACGCTTCTAACTCAATTTGGAATCCAGTTCAAGCTCATTGTGACCCGTGCATGGTCACGTCACTAAGCAGTGAGCCATCAGAGCGGTTTCACACACTTGTGTGTGCCAGGCCGTTACCTCAGTTTCATTGAGCCAGTGTAGAATTCACTTTTGATACGCGACAATTGTTTGAGTGTTTGGTTTTCTACAAGGTAAGAACAGAGTGCACCGTTCCCAGCGGCACTGCAATGCTAGGTCGATGCGTGGAGAGAAAGGAGCAAGCTCAAATTTCTGCCCCTCATGCCAAAAATCTGCTTAATATGTAGTCCTCATATAGAGGACATATCAGATATTAAACTGATAGAACAGATACTACACTTGATCTTAGCCAAAAGGCCGAGGCGATAAGCCCCAAGTGTTGGATGTCACTTCAAGCTCTTGGCACAAATCTCACTTGTTGTGGTACCCGTTCGTAGGTGTGCATAACAATGGCTGCTGCTTATCACCTCCGCCCAAGCTCTCCTTTGTGGTGCAGTTTCCTGACCTAGACAGCTCTTTGACTTTTCACAATTTCATAAGGCTCAGCCATACAGCAAAGCCTGCCAAAAATATATTCAACTCATGTTTGTTCCTCTCACGGAAGTCTTTAGTAAAGGCGAAAGACTTGTGCGTTATGAAGAGAAACCAAGGTCAGCATGGCCCTCTGTTGGAGAGCAGCAGAGGAGCCTCTCGGTCTGATCACCACCTTCACGGTAGGCCTCTCTTTGCTTTCCGCATGTCAGATCCAGTATGCAACATTCCCAACCCGCCCCCATCTGCCAACCAAAATTATACACGTCTTTATTACCTCCTGCCCTGACTACTGTGATTGGCTTTTAAGCCTGCCTAAGCAATACATCCCTGAACCCTTACATTCGCTCCAAAATGCTACTCTGGTTTCTCACCAAGTCTCCCAGAAGGTCTTGAGTGAAAGCAAGTTTCCATTCTTGACAGCGCTTCTAACTCAATTTGGAATCCAGTTCAAGCTCATTGTGACCCGTGCATAGTCCCGTCACTAAGCAGTGAGCCATCAGAGCGGTTTCACACACTTGTGTGTACCAGGCCGTTACCTCCATTTCATTGAGCCAGTGTAGAATTCACTTTTGATACGCGACAATTGTTTGAGTGTTTGGTTTTCTACAAGGTAAGAACGAGTGCACCGTTCCCAGCGGCACTGCAATGCTAGGTCGATGCGTGGAGAGAAAGGAGCAAGCTCCAAATTACTGCCCCTCATGCCAAAAATCTGCTTAATATGTAGTCCTCATATAGAGGACATATCAGATATTAAACTGATAAGAACAGATACTACACTTGATCTTAGCCAAAAGGCCGAAGCGATAAGCCCCAAGTGTTGGATGTCCCATCAAGCTCTTGCACAAATCTCCTTGTTGTGCCCCGTTCGTAGGTGTGCATAACAATGGCTGCTGCTTATCACCTCCGCCCAAGCTCTCCTTTGTGGCGCTTGATTTCTGACCTAGACAGCTCTTTGACTTTTCACAATTTCATAAAGGCTCAGCCATACAGCAAAGCCTGCCAAAAATATATTCAACTCATGTTTGTTCCTCTCCTGGAGTCTTTAGTAAAAGGCGAAAGACTTGGCGTTATGAAGAGAACCCAGAGTCAGCATGGCCCTCTGTTGGAGAGCAGCAGAGGAGCCTCGGTCTGGTCACCACCTTCACGGTAGGCCTCTCTTTGCTTTCCGCATGTCAGATCCCAGTATGCAACATTCCCAACCCGCCCCATCTGCCAGCCAAAATTATACACGTCTTTATTACCTCCTGCCCTGACTACTGTGATTGGCTTTTAAGCCTGCCTAAGCAATACATCCCTGAACCACTTACATTCGCTCCAAAATGCTGACTCTGGTTTCTCTCCAAGTCTCCCAGAAGGTCTTGAGTGAAAGCAAGTTTCCATTCTTGACAAGCGCTTCTAACTCAATTTGGAATCCAGTTCAAGCTCATTGTGACGTGCATGGTCACGTCACTAAGCAGTGAGCCATCAGAGCGGTTTCACACACTTGTGTGTGCCAGGCCGTTACCTCAGTTTCATTGAGCCAGTGTAGAATTCACTTTTGTTTGCGACAATTGTTTGAGTGTTTGGTTTTCTACAAGGTAAGAACAGAGTCTGCCATTCCCAGCGGCACTGCAATGCTAGGTCGATGCGTGGAGGAAAAGAGCAAGCTCAAATTTCTGCCCCTCATGCCAAAAATCTGCTATATGTAGTCCTCATATAGAGGACATATCAGATATTAAACTGATAAGAACAGATACTACATTGATCTTAGCCAAAGGCCGAGACGATAAGCCCCAAGTGTTGGATGTCACGCCAAGCTCTTGGCACAAATCTCACTTGTTGTGGTACCCGTTCGTAGGTGTGCATAACAATGGCTGCTGCTTATCACCTCCGCCCAAGCTCTCCTTTGTGGCGCTTGATTTCTGACCTAGACAGCTCTTTGACTTTTCACAATTTCATAAGGCTCAGCCATACAGCAAAGCCTGCCAAAAATATATTCAACTCATGTTTGTTCCTCTCCACGGAAGTCTTTAGTAAAAGCGAAAGACTTGTGCGTTATGAAGAAACCAGAGTCAGCATGGCCCTCTGTTGGAGAGCAGCAGAGGAGCCTCTCGGTCTGATCACCACCTTCACGGTAGGCCTCTCTTTGCTTTCAGCATGTCAGATCCCAGTATGCAACATTCCCAACCCGCCCCCATCTGCAACCAAAATTATACCGTCTTTATTACCTCCTGCCCTGACTACTGTGATTGGCTTTTAAGCCTGCCTAAGCAATACATCCTGAACCACTTACATTCGCTCCAAAATACTGACTCTGGTTTCTCACCAAGTCTCCCAGAAGGTCTTGAGTGAAAGCAAGTTTCCATTCTTGACAAACGCTTCTAACTCAATTTGGAATCCAGTTCAAGCTCATTGTGACCCGTGCATGGTCACGTCACTAAGCAGTGAGCCATCAGAGCGGTTTCACACACTTGTGTGTGCCAGGCCGTTACCTCAGTTTCATTGAGCCAGTGTAGAATTCACTTTTGATACGCGACAATTGTTTGAGTGTTTGGTTTTCTACAAGGTAAGAACAAGTGCACCGTTCCCAGCGGCACTGCAATGCTAGGTCGATGCGTGGAGAAGAGGAGCAAGCTCAAATTTCTGCCCCTCATGCCAAAAATCTGCTTAATATGTAGTCCTCATATAGAGGACATATCAGATATTAAACTGATAAGAACAGATACTACACTTGATCTTAGCCAAAGGCGACGATAAGCCCCAAGTGTTGGATGTCACGCCAAGCTCTTGGCACAAATCTCACTTGTTGTGGTACCCGTTCGTAGGTGTGCATAACAATGGCTCTGCTTATCACCTCCGCCCAAGCTCTCCTTTGTGGCGCTTGATTTCTGACCTAGACAGCTCTTTGACTTTTCACAATTTCATAAGGCTCAGCCATACAGCAAAGCCTGCCAAAAATATATTCAACTCATGTTTGTTCCTCTCCACGGAAGTCTTTAGTAAAGCGAAAGACTTGTGCGTTATGAAGAAACCAAGTCAGCATGGCCCTCTGTTGGAGAGCAGCAGAGAGCCTCTGGTCACTGTCACCACCTTCACGGTGGGCCTCTCTTTGCTTTCCATGTCAGATCCCAGTATGCAACATTCCCAACCCGCCCCCATCTGCCAACCAAAATTATACACGTCTTTATTACCTCCTGCCCTGACTACTGTGATTGGCTTTTAAGCCTGCCTAAGCAATACATCCTTAACCACTTACATTGCTCCAAAATGCTGACTCTGGTTTCTCACCAAGTCTCCCAGAAGGTCTTGAGTGAAAGCAAGTTTCCATTCTTGACAAACGCTTCTAACTCAATTTGGAATCCAGTTCAAGCTCATTGTGACCCGTGCATGGTCACGTCACTAAGCAGTGAGCCATCAGAGCGGTTTCACACACTTGTGTGTGCCAGGGATACCTCAGTTTCATTGAGCCAGTGTAGAATTCACTTTTGATACGCGACAATTGTTTGAGTGTTTGGTTTTCTACAAGGTAAGAACAGAGTGCACCGTTCCCAGCGGCACTGCAATGCTAGGTCGATGCGTGGAGAGAAAGGACAGCTCCAAATTTCTGCCCCTCATGCCAAAATCTGCTTAATATGTAGTCCTCAGAGGACATATCAGATATTAAACTGATAAGAACAGATACTACACTTGATCTTAGCCAAAGGCCGAGAAGCGATAAGCCCCAAGTGTTGGATGTCACGCCAAGCTCTTGGTACAAATCTCACTTGTTGTGGTACCCCGTTCGTAGGTGTGCATAACAATGGCTGCTGCTTATCACCTCTGCCCAAGCTCTCCTTTGTGGCGCTTGATTTCTGACCTAGACAGCTCTTTGACTTTTCACAATTTCATAAGGCTCAGCCATACAGCAAAGCCTGCCAAAATATATTCAACTCATGTTTGTTCCTCTCCACGGAAGTCTTTAGTAAAGGCGAAAGACTTGTGCGTTATGAAGAGAGACCAGAGTCAGCATGGCCCTCTGTTGGAGAGCAGCAGAGGAGCCTCTCGGTCACAGTCACCACCTTCACGGTAGACCTCTCTTTGCTCACCATGTCAGATCCCAGTATGCAACATTCCCAACCCGCCCCCATCTGCCAACCAAAATTATACCGTCTTTATTACCTCCTGCCCTGACTACTGTGATTGGCTTTTAAGCCTGCCTAAGCAATACATCCCTGAACCACTTACATTCGCTCCAAAATGCTGACTCTGGTTTCTCACCAAGTCTCCCAGAAGGTCTTGAGTGAAAGCAAGTTTCCATTCTTGACAAACGCTTCTAACTCAATTTGGAATCCAGTTCAAGCTCATTGTGACCCGTGCATGGTCACGTCACTAAGCAGTGAGCCATCAGAGCGGTTTCACACACTTGTGTGTGCCAGGCCGTTACCTCAGTTTCATTGAGCCAGTGTAGAATTCATACTTTGATACGCGACAATTGTTTGAGTGTTTGGTTTTCTACAAGGGAAGAACAGAGTGCACCGTTCCCAGCGGCACTGCAATGCTAGGTCGATGCGTGGAGAGAAGACAGAAGCTCAAATTACTGCCCCTCATGCCAAAAATCTGCTTAATATGTAGTCCTCATATATAGGACATATCAGATATTAAACTGATAAGAACAGATACTACACTTGATCTTAGCCAAAGGCCGGCGGTAGCCCCAAGTGTTGGATGTCCGCCAAGCTCTTGGCACAAATCTCACTTGTTGTGTACCCGTTCGTAGGTGTGCATAACAATGGCTGCTGCTATCACCTCCGCTTAAGCTCTCCTTTGTGCGCTTGATTTCCTGACCTAGACAGCTCTTTGACTTTTCACAATTTCATAAGGCTCACATACAAAGCCTGCCAAAAATATATTCAACTCATGTTTGTTCCTCTCCACGGAAAGTCTTTAGTAAAGCGAAAGACTTGTGCGTTATGAAGAGAACCAGAGTCAGCATGGCCCTCTGTTGGAGAGCAGCAGAGGACCTCTCTGGATCAGTCACCACCTTCACGGTAGGCCTCTCTTTGCTTTCCGCATGTCAGATCCCAGTATGCAACATTCCCAACCCGCCCCCATCTGCCAACCAAAATTATACACGTCTTTATTACCTCCTGCCCTGACTACTGTGATTGGCTTTTAAGCCTGCCTAAGCAATACATCCCTGAACCACTTACATTCGCTCCAAAATGCTGACTCTGGTTTCTCACCAAGTCTCCCAGAAGGTCTTGAGTGAAAGCAAGTTTCCATTCTTGACAAACGCTTCTAACTCAATTTGGAATCCAGTTCAAGCTCATTGTGACCCGTGCATGGTCACGTCACTAAGCAGTGAGCCATCAGGCGGTTTCACACACTTGTGTGTGCCAGGCCGTTACCTCAGTTTCATTGAGCCAGTGTAGAATTCTTTTGATCGCGACAATTGTTTGAGTGTTTGGTTTTCTACAAGGTAAGAACAGAGTGCACCGTTCCCAGCGGCACTGCAATGCTAGGTCGATGCGTGGAGAGAAAGGAGCAAGCTCCAAATTTCTGCCCCTCATGCCAAAAATCTGCTTAATATGTAGTCCTCATATGAGGGACATATCAGATATTAAACTGATAAGAACAGATACTACACTTGATCTTAGCCAAAGGCCGAGGCGATAAGCCCCAAGTGTTGGATGTCCCGCCAAGCTCTTGGCACAAATCTCACTTGTTGTGGTACCCGTTCGTAGGTGTGCATAACAATGGCTGCTGCTTATCACCTCCTCCCAAGCTCTCCTTTGTAGCGCTTGATTTCCTGACCTAGACAGCTCTTTGACTTTCACAATTTCATAAGGCTCAGCCATACAGCAAAGCCTGCCAAAATATATTCAACTCATGTTTGTTCCTCTCCACGAAGTCTTTAGTAAAGGGAAAGACTTGTGCGTTATGAGAAACCAGAGTCAGCATGGCCCTCTGTTGGAGAGCAGCAGAGGAGCCTCTCGGTCTGATCACCACCTTCACGGTAGGCCTCTCTTTGCTTTCCATGTCAGATCCCAGTATGCAACATTCCCAACCCCCCCCATCTGCAAAAAATTATACCGTCTTTATACCTCCTGCCCTGACTACTGTGATTGGCTTTTAAGCCTGCCTAAGCAATACATCCCTGAACCACTTACATTCGCTCCAAAATGCTGACTCTGGTTTCTCACCAAGTCTCCCAGAAGGTCTTGAGTGAAAGCAAGTTTCCATTCTTGACAAACGCTTCTAACTCGATTTGGAATCCAGTTCAAGCTCATTGTGACCCGTGCATGGTCACGTCACTAAGCAGTGAGCCATCAGGCGGTTTCACACTTGTGTGTCCAGGCAGTTACCTCACTTTCATTGAGCCAGTGTAAATTCACTTTTGATACGCGACAATTGTTTGAGTGTTTGGTTTTCTACAAGGTAAGAACAGAGTGCACGTTCCCAGCGGCACTGCAATGCTAGGTCGATGCGTGGAGAGAAGAACAAGCTCCAAATTTCTGCCCCTCATGCCAAAAATCTGCTTAATATGTAGTCCTCATATAGAGGACATATCAGATATTAAACTGATAAGAACAGATACTACACTTGATCTTAGCCAAAAGGCGAGGCGATAAGCCCCAAGTGTTGGATGTCCCAAGCTCTTGCCACAAATCTCACTTGTTGTGGTACCCCGTTCGTAGGTGTGCATAACAATGGCTGCTGCTTATCACCTCCGCCCAAGCTCTCCTTTGTGGCGCTTGATTTCTGACCTAGACAGCTCTTTGACTTTTCACAATTTCATAAGGCTCAGCCATCATGAAAGCCTGCCAAAATATATTCAACTCATGTTTGTTCCTCTCCACGGAAGTCTTTAGTAAGGCGAAAGACTTGTGCGTTATGAAGAGAAACCAGAGTCAGCATGGCCCTCTGTTGGAGAGCAGCAGAGGAGCCTCTCGGTCTGATCACCACCTTCACGGTGGGCCTCTCTTTGCTTTCATGTCAGATCCCAGTATGCAACATTCCCAACCCGCCCCATCTGCCAACCAAAATGTACACGTCTTTATTACCTCCTGCCCTGACTACTGTGATTGGCTTTTAAGCCTGCCTAAGCAATACATCCCTGAACCACTTACATTCGCTCCAAAATGCTGACTCTGGTTTCTCACCAAGTCTCCCAGAAGGTCTTGAGTGAAAGCAAGTTTCCATTCTTGACAAACGCTTCTAACTCAATTTGGAATCCAGTTCAAGCTCATTGTGCCCCGTGCATGGTCACGTCACTAAGGAGTGAGCCATCAGAGCGGTTTCACACACTTGTGTGCCAGGCCGTTACCTCACTTTCATTGAGCCAGTGTAGATTCACTTTTGATACGCGACAATTGTTTGAGTGTTTGGTTTTCTACAAGTAAGAACAAGTGCACCGTTCCCAGCGGCACTGCAATGCTAGGTCGATGCGTGGAGAAAGGACAAGCTCAAATTTCTGCCCCTCATGCCAAAATCTGCTTAATATGTAGTCCTCATATAGAGGACATATCAGATATTAAACTGATAAGAACAGATACTACATGATCTTGGCCAAAGGCCGAGAAGCGATAAGCCAAGTGTTGGATGTCCACGCCAAGCTCTTGGCACAAATCTCACTTGTTGTGGTACCCGTTCGTAGGTGTGCATAACAATGGCTGCTGCTTATCACCTCACCCAAGCTCTCCTTTGTGGCGCTTGATTTCCTGACCTAGACAGCTCTTTGACTTTTCACAATTTCATAAGGCTCAGCCATACAGCAAAGCCTGCAAAAATATTTTCAACTCATGTTTGTTCCTCTCCACGGAAGTCTTTAGTAAAGGCGAAAGACTTGCGTTATGAAGAAACCAGAGTCAGCATGGCCCTCTGTTGGAGAGCAGCAGAGGAGCCTCTCGGTCTGATCACCACCTTCACGGTGGGCCTCTCTTTGCTTTCCATGTCAGATCCCAGTATGCAACATTCCCAACCCGCCCCCATCTGCCAACCAAGTATCTACGTCTTTGTTACCTCCTGCCTGACTACTGTGATTGGCTTTTAAGCCTGCCTAAGCAATACATCCCTGAACCACTTACATTGGCTCAAAATGCTGACTCTGGTTTCTCACCAAGTCTCCCAGAAGGTCTTGAGTGAAAGCAAGTTTCCATTCTTGACAAACGCTTCTAACTCAATTTGGAATCCAGTTCAAGCTCATTGTGACCCCGTGCATGGTCACGTCACTAAGCAGTGAGCCATCAGCGGTTTCACACATGTGTGTGCCAGGCCGTTACCTCACTTTCATTGAGCCAGTGTAGAAATTCACTTTTGATGTGCGACAATTGTTTGAGTGTTTGGTTTTCTACAAGTGTAAGAACAGAGTGCACCGTTCCCAGCGGCACTGCAATGCTAGGTCGATGCGTGGAGAGAAAGAGCAAGCTCCAATTTCTGCCCCTCATGCCAAAATCTGCTTAATTGCAGTCCTCATATAGAGGACATATCAGATATTAAACTGATAGAACAGATACTACACTTGATCTTGGCCAAAAGGCCGAGGCGATAAGCCCCAAGTGTTGGATGTCCGCCAAGCTCTTGGCACAAATCTCACTTGTTGTGGTACCCGTTCGTAGTGTGCATAACAATGGCTGCTGCTTATCACCTCCGCCCAAGCTCTCCTTTGTGGCGCATTTCTGACCTAGACAGCTCTTTGACTTTCACAATTTCATAAGGCTCAGCCATACAGCAAAGCCTGCCAAAATATATTCAACTCATGTTTGTTCCTCTCACGGAAGTCTTTAGTAAAGGCGAAAGACTTGTGCGTTATGAAGAGAAACCAGAGTCAGCACTGGCCCTCTGTTGGAGCAGCAGAGCCTCTCGATCCTGATCACCACCTTCACGGTAGGCCTCTCTTTGCTTTCCGCATGTCAGATCCCAGTATGCAACATTCCCAACGCCCCCATCTGCAGCCAAAATTATACACGTCTTTATTACCTCCTGCCTGACTACTGTGATTGGCTTTACAGCCTGCCTATACTGTACCCTGAACCACTTACTACGCTCCAAAATGCTGACTCTGGTTTCTCACCAAGTCTCCCAGAAGGTCTTGGTGAAGCAAGTTTCCATTCTTGACAAACCACTTAGCTCAATTTGGAATCCAGTTCAAGCTCATTGTGTACCCGTGCATGGTCACGTCACTCAGCAGTGAGCCATCAGAGCGGTTTCACACGCTTGTGTGTGCCAGGCCGTTACCTCAGTTTGCATTGAGCCAGTGTAGAATTCACTTTGATACGCGACAATTGTTTTAGTGTTTGGTTTTCTGAGTGAGAGCAGAGTGCACCGTTCAAGCGGCACTGCAATGCTAGGTCGATGCGTGGAAAAGAGCAAGCTCCAAATTCTGCCCCTCATGCCAAAAATCTGCTTAATATGTAGTCCTCATATGGAGGACATATCAGATATTAAACTTGATAAGAACAGATTTTTTTTTTTTTTTTTTTTATTGCAAAAGAAGCTTTTACAGTCAGTTAAATACCAAATCAATATAATTAAACATCTCGTATGCCAGTCATCCTCTTCTTCTTCATCCAAATGCCCTTTTTCAGAGTGTAGGATGTTACTTTCCAAACCTTGCCATTTCATGTTGCCAAAACTAAGTGACAAGAAATGTTCCAAAGAACTCTCTTGTGCCTTCTCTCTCTTTTCTGTATCATGAAGCCCTCCTTTCCACCTCTCTGGGCCTGCATGCCCCCTTCTCATTGTCCACTTTGATATCCTTCCTCTGCTTCCACCCTCCTCGTTATACGCCCCACTGCACTGTCTTTTTCTTTATCTTTCTCTCAGGTCTTGCCTGGCTGAACCAGATACTCCTCTTTGTTTTTCCCATAATCTTCATATTGGGACGTTGGAGAAGAGGACCATTTCACTGTGCTAAGCCCACTCTTTCAGCCTGGTCGAGGTCGGGTGGAATCCTGTGACTGCACCACTGCCCTGGCCGTTCCCCGCCTTCCTGTCTGCCACCTTTCCACTGGGCCAGATCACGCGGGCTTGCCCTGGCCGGTTTCCTCCTGTGAGACAGGTTGTCCGAGAGCGCCTTGCGGGATCTCTGTACATGCATTGGTACAGTTTTCGCATGCTGAGCATTGTGACATAACCAATTTCTAGGTCTGAGCCGTTGTCAGCCCCATGTGTTTGTGTCCCCCTCCAAATCTTTGTCAGGGGGTCCCCACTGCTGGAGTGTTTGCTCTGGCTGAATGCCTCTCTGTGGCTCTGTGATTTATTTTTTTGTGCTGTTATCAGGAGGCCTCCAGGATGGGCCTGCTTCCACCTGGCTCTGTATGGTTGAAATGTCTCATGCCCGCTGCTGCTCACCTGGGTGCAAGATTCTCCAGGACCATCAGCCTATGTTTCCAAGGCCAGCTTATGGAGAATAGAGCCTCAGGAAATGTGGCCTGAGGAGGTGCTCTGCTCGTAGGGATAGTTTACTCTGCTGGGGATGGGTAAAGAAATGCATTCCCAGCTGGGAGAGTGTGATCCTCCTCCTGCTTCTCATCTTTGTCAATAGCATGAAACACTCACCACATATTCTATCTCCCTTTTTAGGAGATCGAGACAGGCGAACATAGAAGTCTCCTCCTGCTGTTGTTATGGTCTGTATGCCGAGATGTGGGAGGATGGCAGAGCGTGTCTACCTTATTACCATGTTCCCTGTTGGAGTCAGCACCTGTCTTTCCAGGCCATAAGCTTCTTTGGACTGAGCCTTTAGTCCAGTTGAAAGTTTGTCGCTGTGGGCTGTCTCAAGGCTGGCTCGTAATTTTCAGTGGTCTGTGCAGGTGTTGTTCCACTCCCGAGTCCATCCTTTCTTTCCAAACAAGAGACTGCCCGAGAGACTTGTACTGAGTTAGTTCTAATGTTCCAGGCCACACGACCTGAAACTCTGTAAAATCTCCAGTCGGGATCAGGCATGCATATGTCCAGCAGCGGTGTGGTGTCATCCAGCATTGTGACAGCTCCAAGCCGTAGGCCCTCTGCTGCGACAGAGCCTTCTCTTCCTGGATTGGCCGGGTCAAGCTGCATTGGGCTCTGTCTCAGAGGATGTCCAGACAGCGGTGAGGTGTGCACCCTGTCTTACCTGAGTGCAACCCTGAGAAAGCTTCCTAAGTGATTTACTGACACTGTGCTCCACACTACACCTGTGTATGTATAAATGTGTAACCATCTCGACCGACCCCTTAAAAGCCTAGCCTTTCAATGCCTAACCTTATATTAGTGAACCCTGTCAAAGGCCTTTGCCTGGTCCCGAGACCAACCATAGAAATTGGCAGGTGTCTGTCTTTCGCCCAAGCGGCAGGCGTCTCGTATGACTGGAGATTCCATCTCACCGAGGCGCCCCGCCACCCGCATGTTTGGTCCATGGACCCGTGTGAAGAACTGCCTAGACGATCGGCTAGGACCTTTGCCAGAGGAAGCTTATAATCCACACACAGCATAGTCAGTGGCCGCCAGTTGCCAGTCGGTGCAGTCTCTCCCTTTAAACAGAAGGAATCCTCCTGTAACCATAGTCCCTCCCATTACACCTGTAGAAGTACTGGGACAACACCTCCAACACTGCAGCGAGAATCTCTAGAACAGAGATAAAACTCCACCGGCAGTCATCGATGCCGGCACCTTCGCTTGATGCATTTACAGAGGCACCTGAGCTCTTTGGTGTGGGGCCTCCAACGCCTGCGCTATGTCCAATGACTGCCTGCGCGGTCAGTAAGTCCAGGAAAGTCCCCCTCCCCTACATCTACCTCTCTCCTGGAAGCAGTGGTCGTTAGTGGCACTCACCATCTCACCTGCCCTTCCGTCCACCCCCCTCCCTGCATGTCCTGATCCAGGTCTGTACCTGTCTTTTTCCCTGTCTCTGCCCTGTTGAGCCGAAGAAAGCGGCGGAACATGTCTCGTGCTTCTCCAGGAAACTTCGGCGCGCCTGCAACAGGTGAGCCCGGGCCCTGCCCTCAAAGACCTCATAAGCTTTACTTCTGAGGAAGTAGCAAACCCTTCTGATTACAGTGCGCCCAGTTCAACTGCTGTACTCGAGCTCGAGGAGGCGGCTATGTGAAACACCTCCCTCTTGGCCATCCCTCACCTTCCTTGCTGAGTGCTTATCACCAAACCCATTTGTATCCGTTTCTTGGCTGCTTCCCACACTCCATCACCCCAGGACATTGGTCTCAGTCTATAGAAGGGTTTTTGAAAAACAGTCACGAAACCTTTGTTTGAACTTGTCTTCCTCTA
Organism: Hippoglossus stenolepis; assembly: GCF_022539355.2. Classification (NCBI taxonomy): domain Eukaryota; kingdom Metazoa; phylum Chordata; class Actinopteri; order Pleuronectiformes; family Pleuronectidae; genus Hippoglossus; species Hippoglossus stenolepis. The sequence goes on from NC_061492.1 coordinate 27,164,951, forward strand.
ATACACTAATATTAGGTATGAGTACCCCCTTGAAACAGGCAGGCACAGGCATACCTCAAACAGCAGCCCATCATAGTCAGAGAGAAGAACACGAGGGCGTGGAGCCTGACACCCAGACTCAAGACACTCTACAAACGTAGTCCAGGCGTCCTAAGCGTTCACGTGATTACGCCATGTGGGACCATCTACTGGTGGCCTAGCCATCCTCCCCATCTACTAACCCGTGTCTGGCCATCAGGTGGAGATGTAATATCGCTAGTGTCCCCCCCTTGCCTAACTGCATTGAGAATCCCCCTACAATTACCTGCCTATTGTGGTGGCCAGGTGTGGCTCTACTAACTCAAACATTTCTAGTGGATTTCCTCTGATTTGTGGTCCATACACCACAAAAACCCTCAACTTGCTTGTCCCCATGTATTCAGCACCCATTATCTGCCTTGAACAATTTTTGAAAACATCACTCCACCCTAATCTCTTTAACACCAGCTCTCCGACCCCTGTTAGGTGGACCCCCACACTCAGATTGAGTCCTTGCGTCACTCCCTTCAGGGAATTTTGCAACATCCCTTGTCGTAAATGAACCTCCTGCAATAAACAAATTTGTACATGCAGCTGGTCCACAAAATCTTAAACAACCTTCTTTTGACCGCGTCCCTCATTCCTCTTACATTTAATGAAAAAATTTTGCTAGATCATTATAATTTGTATTTTTTTAAAGTCTTTTACCGTACCAAAACACCCCAAAAGAAACTCTAGTAGCCAAGAAAGAGGTCCCTCACTGTCCATCTGTTCCCCCAGAAAGGAGCACTGGATTAGTGATGTTGATGGCCTGTTGCAGGTCCCTCCCTTCCCTTCATCCTCCCCCAAGGGGATGGGTATGTGTGAGCAGATCTGGAGGTAACTCCCACGTCTCCAACCCCCAAACCTACGGCGAGCAGATCACCTGGATCTCCTCCTGCGCTCTGCTCAAGTAGCCTCTCCACCCCTCCCCTAGCCCTGTGTTGCCCCTTCCCGCTCCTGATGTCCTCCTCCCTCTGCAGCCTTCTTTGCTGCCTACCCCCATCCATCCCCATCAGCTCCCTTCTCTTGGTCCTGTCCTCTGCCCGTGCCTTCCCCCTTTGATTTTTTCATGGCCCCCTCTAACCTCTCCTTCCTGGTGTCTTCCCCGCTCCAGCCTGCTGATCCTTTCACGTGCCCCTTCTTGACCTTGGAGGTGGGTGGACCTGGGTTGATGGGAGGAAATCCCCCCTCACGTTGTCCACGCAGGGCACCTGAAACAGCTTTCCCAGTGGCCCTTCGGTTGTTCCCTTTCTCTCCAGGGGGCTTCCTCTGTTCCCCCTTAGAAAGATCCGTTGCTGGCTCTGCCTGTGTTGGTGTCTTGAGCCATTCCCCTGCAGGCACGGGTCCCATTCCTGGATCGCCAACGGCTTTTTCCGGCTCTCCAGTGGACTTGGCCCTTCCGCGAAGGTCCTCCTTCGGCCTGGGGCGATTGCGGTACAGATGGCCCCGGTCCCCACGTCCATGTGACGAGCCTTGGGCCGTACGTCTTTGGCCTCTCATGCCCCCTTAGCCTAGGTACGGCAGCAGGCTCACACGGGAACAGCCTGCCTCTGTATAGCCAGACCTGCAACATACGACAGAACGCTGGTTGCCGGGAGTAAAACAGGTAACCGCGATCCCCACCAAGGCTGAAAAGAGCGGGTGGATGCTTCAGTCCTCAGGACCTTCTGGGTCAGGACCAGCCAGCACCTAGAGCTGCCTTCTTCCTGTCCGATCCTCGTGTCTTTTAGTACCTGTACTTTTGCTAGTCTGCTTCTCGTGCTGTCCCAAAAGCAGCTAGTGCTTTCAGTCGGTGTGAAGGGGTTGTAAGTGTGCACACCGTGAGCCGTTCTAAATTTGGTCTGTCAGGTTCAGGATCTTGTAACCGGCCATGAATCTTTTCCCAGCCTCCTTTCACTGAACAGCCATCTTGAATACACATCCTCGCTTACCAGGGTAACGTCGAGAGGCTTTTTCTGGCTGGTTCCACTGGATACAGTACACATCTTCGACCTTGGACTCAGTTGTTCCATGATGACCTTTTTGAGACCAGTCTCTAGGCATCATAAGTTCCTCACTGGTTCCACCTGGGCGTATGGTGGCCACCTCAGCCCAACCTTTGGGCTTGTCACAGTCCTTGGTCATCTTTAACAATCGGTGTGTTTTCCTTCTTTGTTAAGCTTTATCTCACGTCTCTCCAATCAATCTTGGCCAAGGCCGAGCGATAAGCCCAAGTGTTGGATGTCCACGCCAAGCTCTTGGCACAAATCTCACTTGTTGTGGTACCCCGTTAGTAAGTTGTGCATAACAATGGCTGCTGCTTATCACCTCACCCAAGCTCTCCTTTGTCGCTTGTTTCTGACCTAGACAGCTCTTTGACTTTTCACAATTTCATAAGGCTCAGCCATACAGCAAAGCCTGCAAAAATATATTTAACTCATGTTTGTTCCTCTCCATGGAAGTCTTTAGTAAAAGGCGAAAGACTTGTGCGTTATGAAGAAACCAAGTCAGCATGGCCCTCTGTTGGAGAGCAGAGGAGCCTCTCGGTCTGATCACCACCTTCACGGTAGGCCTCTCTTTACTTTTCGCATGTCAGATCCCAGTATGCAGCATTTCCAACCCGCCCCATCTACCAGCAAAATTATACCGTCTTTATTACCTCCTGCCTGACTACTGTGATTGGCTTTTAAGCCTGCCTAAGCAATACATCCCTGAACCACTTACATTCGCTCCAAATGCTGACTCTGGTTTCTCACCAAGTCTCCCAGAAGGTCTTGAGTGAAAGCAAGTTTCCATTCTTGACAAACGCTTCTAACTCAATTTGGAATCAGTTCAAGCTCATTGTGCCCCGTGCATGGTCACGTCACTAAAGCAGTGAGCCATCAGAGCGGTTTCACACACTTGTGTGTGCCAGGCCGTTACCTCAGTTTCATTGAGCCAGTGTAGAATTCACTTTTGATACGCGACAATTGTTTGAGTGTTTGGTTTTCTACAGGTAAGAACAGTGCACCGTTCCCAGCGGCACTGCAATGCTGGGTCGATCTTTGTGGGGAAGGAGCAAGCTCAAATTACTGCCCCTCATGCCAAAAATCTGCTTAATATGTAGTCCTCATATAGAGGACATATCAGATATTAAACTGATAAGAACAGATACTACACTTGATCTTAGCCAAAGGCCGAGAGCGATAGTCCCCAAGTGTTGGATGTCCACGCCAAGCTCTTGGCACAAATCTCACTTGTTGTGGTACCCGTTCGTAGGTGTGCATAACAATGGCTGCTGCTTATCACCTCCGCCCAAGCTCTCCTTTGTGGCGCTTGATTTCCTGACCTAGACAGCTCTTTGACTTTTCACAATTTCATAAGGCTCAGCCATACAGCAAAGCCTGCCAAAAATATATTCAACTCATGTTTGTTCCTCTCCACGGAAGTCTTTAGTAAAGGCGAAAGACTTGTGCGTGAAAGGAAACCCAAGTCAGCATGGCCCTCTGTTGGAGAGCAGCAGAGGAGCCTCTCGGTCTGATCACCACCTTCCGGTAGGCCTCTCTTTGCTTTCCAGTATCAGATCCCAGTATGCAACATTCCCAACCGCCCCCCATCTGCCAACCAAAATTATACACGTCTTTATTACCTCCTGCCTTTACTACTGTGATTGGCTTTTAAGCCTGCTAAGCAATACATCCCTGAACCACTCATTCGCTCCAAAATGCTGACTCTGGTTTCTCACCAAGTCTCCCAGAAGTTCTTGAGTGAAAGCAAGTTCCATTCTTGACAAAGCGCTTCTAACTCAATTTGGAATCCAGTTCAAGCTCATTGTGACCCCGTGCATGTTCCGTCACTAAGCAGTGAGCCATCAGAGCGGTTTCACACACTTGTGTGTGCCAGGCCGTTACCTCACTTTCATTGAGCCAGTGTAGAATTCACTTTTGATCAGCGACAATTGTTTGAGTGTTTGGTTTTCTCCAAGGTAAGAACAGAGTGCACCGTTCCCAGCGGCACTGCAATGCTAGGTCGATGCGTGGAGAAAAGAGCAAGCTCCAAATTTCTGCCCCTCATGCCAAAATCTGCTTATATGTAGTCCTCATATAGAGGACATATCAGATATTAAACTGATAAGAACAGATACTACACTTGATCTTAGCCAAAAGGCCGAGCGATAAGCCCAAGTGTTGGATGTCACGCCAAGCTCTTGGCACAATCTCATTTTGTGGTACCGTTCGTAGGTGTGCGGCTCAGCCATACAATAAACCTGCCAAAAATATATTCAACTCATGTTTGTTCCTCTCCACGGAAGTCTTTAGTAAAAGGCGAAAGACTTGTGCGTTATGAAGAGAAACCAGAGTCAGCATGGCCCTCTGTTGGAGAGCAGCAGAGGAGCCTCTCGGTCACAGTCACCACCTTCACGGTAGGCCTCTCTTTGCTTTCATGTCAGATCCCAGTATGCAACATTCCCAACCCCCCCCATCTGCCAACCAAAATTATACACGTCTTTATTACCTCCTGCCCTGACTACTGTGATTGGCTTTTAAGCCTGCCTAAGCAATACATCCCTGAACCACTTACATTCGCTCCAAAATGCTGACTCTGGTTTCTCACCAAGTCTCCCAGAAGGTCTTGAGTGAAAGCAAGTTTCCATTCTTGACAAGCGCTTCTAACTCAATTTGGAATCCAGTTCAAGCTCATTGTGACCCGTGCATGGTCACGTCACTAAGCAGTGAGCCATCAGAGCGGTTTCACACACTTGTGTGTGCCAGGCCGTTACCTCAGTTTCATTGAGCCAGTGTAGAATTCACTTTTGATACGCAACAATTGTTTGAGTGTTTGGTTTTCTACAAGGTAAGAACAGAGTGCACCGTTCCCAGTGGCACTGCAATGCTAGGTCGATGCGTGGAGAGAAAGGAGCAAGCTCCAAATTTCTGCCCCTCATGCCAAAAATCTGCTTAATATGTAGTCCTCATATAGAGGACATATCAGATATTAAACTGATAAGAACAGATACTACACTTGATCTTAGCCAAAGGCCGAGAAGCGATAAGCCCCAAGTGTTGGATGTCCACGCCATAGAGCTCTTGGCACAAATCTCACTTGTTGTGGTACCCGTTCGTAGGTGTGCATAACAATGGCTGCTGCTTATCACCTCCGCCCAAGCTCTCCTTTGTGGCGCTTGATTTCTGACCTAGACAGCTCTTTGACTTTTCACAATTTCATAAGGCTCAGCCATACAGCAAAGCCTGCCCAAAATATATTCAACTCATGTTTGTTCCTCTCCACGGAAGTCTTTAGTAAAGGCGAAAGACTTGTGCGTTATGAAGAGAAACCAGAGTCAGCATGGCCCTCTGTTGGAGAGCAGCAGAGGAGCCTCTCGGTCAGATCACCACCTTCACGGTGAGGCCTCTCTTTGCTTTCCGCATGTCAGATCCCAGTATGCAACATTCCCAACCCGCCCCCATCTGCCAACCAAAATTATACACGTCTTTATTACCTCCTGCCCTGACTACTGTGATTGGCTTTTAAGCCTGCCTAAGCAATACATCCCTGAACCACTTACATTCGCTCCAAAATGCTGACTCTGGTTTCTCACCAAGTCTCCCAGAAGGTCTTGAGTGAAAGCAAGTTTCCATTCTTGACAAACGCTTCTAACTCAATTTGGAATCCAGTTCAAGCTCATTGTGACCCCGTGCATGGTCACGTCACTAAGCAGTGAGCCATCAGAGCGGTTTCACACACTTGTGTGTGCCAGGCCGTTACCTCAGTTTCATTGAGCCAGTGTAGAATTCACTTTTGATACGCGACAATTGTTTTAGTGTTTGGTTTTCTACAAGGTAAGAACAGAGTGCACCGTTCCCAGCGGCACTGCAATGCTAGGTCGATGCGTGGAGAGAAAGGAGCAAGATCCAAATTTCTGCCCCTCATGCCAAAAATCTGCTTAATATGTAGTCCTCATATAGAGGACATATCAGATATTAAACTGATAAGAACAGATACTACACTTGATCTTAGCCAAAAGGCCGAGAAGCGATAAGCCCCAAGTGTTGGATGTCCACGCCAAGCTCTTGGCACAAATCTCACTTGTTGTGGTACCCCGTTCGTAGGTGTGCATAACAATGGCTGCTGCTTATCACCTCCGCCCAAGCTCTCCTTTGTGGCGCTTGATTTCTGACCTAGACAGCTCTTTGACTTTTCACAATTTCATAAGGCTCAGCCATACAGCAAAGCCTGCCAAAAATATATTCAACTCATGTTTGTTCCTCTCCACGGAAGTCTTTAGTAAAAGGCGAAAGACTTGTGCGTTATGAAGAGAAACCAGAGTCAGCATGGCCCTCTGTTGGAGAGCAGCAGAGGAGCCTCTCGGTCACAGTCACCACCTTCACGGTAGGCCTCTCTTTGCTTTCCGCATGTCAGATCCCAGTATGCAACATTCCCAACCCGCCCCCATCTGCCAACCAAAATTATACACGTCTTTATTACCTCCTGCCCTGACTACTGTGATTGGCTTTTAAGCCTGCCTAAGCAATACATCCCTGAACCACTTACATTCGCTCCAAAATGCTGACTCTGGTTTCTCACCAAGTCTCCCAGAAGGTCTTGAGTGAAAGCAAGTTTCCATTCTTGACAAACGCTTCTAACTCAATTTGGAATCCAGTTCAAGCTCATTGTGACCCCGTGCATGGTCACGTCACTAAGCAGTGAGCCATCAGAGCGGTTTCACACACTTGTGTGTGCCAGGCCGTTACCTCAGTTTCATTGAGCCAGTGTAGAATTCACTTTTGATACGCGACAATTGTTTGAGTGTTTGGTTTTCTACAAGGTAAGAACAGAGTGCACCGTTCCCAGCAGCACTGCAATGCTAGGTCGATGCGTGGAGAGAAAGGAGCAAGCTCCAATTACTGCCCCTCATGCCAAAATCTGCTTAATATGTAGTCCTCATATAGAGGACATATCAGATATTAAACTGATAAGAACAGATACTACACTTGATCTTAGCCAAAGGCCGAGAAGGATAAGCCCCAAGTGTTGGATGTCCACGCCAAGCTCTTGGCACAAATCTCACTTGTTGTGGTACCCCGTTCGTAGGTGTGCATAACAATGGCTGCTGTTATCACCTCCGCCCAAGCTCTCCTTTGTGGCGCTTGATTTCCTGACCTAGACAGCTCTTTGACTTTTCACAATTTCATAAGGCTCAGCCATACAGCAAAGCCTGCCAAAAATATATTCAACTCATGTTTGTTCCTCTCCAGAAGTCTTTAGTAAAGGCGAAAGACTTGTGCGTTATGAAAGAAACCAGAGTCAGCATGACCCTCTGTTGGAGAGCAGCAGAGGAGCCTCTCGGTCACAGTCACCACCTTCACGGTAGGCCTCTCTTTGCTTTCCGCATGTCAGATCCCAGTATGCAACATTCCCAACCCGCCCCCATCTGCCAACCAAATTTAACACGTCTTTATTACCTCCTGCCCTGACTACTGTGATTGGCTTTTAAGCCTGCCTGCCTAAGCAATACATCCCTGAACCACTTACATTCGCTCCAAAATGCTGACTCTGGTTTCTCACAAGTCTCCCAGAAGGTCTTGAGTGAAAGCAAGTTTCCATTCTTGACAAACGCTTCTAACTCAATTTGGAATCCAGTTCAAGCTCATTGTGACCCGTGCATGGTCACGTCACTAAGCAGTGAGCCATCAGAGCGGTTTCACACACTTGTGTGCTGAGGCCGTTACCTCAGTTTCATTGAGCCAGTGTAGAATTCACTTTGATATGCGACAATTGTTTGAGTGTTTGGTTTTCTACAAGGTAAGAACAGAGTGCACCGTTCCCAGCAGCACTGCAATGCTAGGTCGATGCGTGGAGAGAAGGAGCAAGCTCAAATTACTGCCCCTCATGCCAAAAATCTGCTTAATATGTAGTCCTCATATAGAGGACATATCAGATATTAAACTGATAAGAACAGATACTACACTTGATCTTAGCCAAAGGCCGAGCGATAAGCCCCAAGTGTTGGATGTCCACGCCAAGCTCTTGGCACAAATCTCACTTGTTGTGGTACCCGTTCGTAGGTGTGCATAACAATGGCTGCTGCTTATCACCTCCGCCCAAGCTCTCCTTTGTGGCGCTTGATTTCTGACCTAGACAGCTCTTTGACTTTTCACAATTTCATAAGGCTCAGCCATACAGCAAAGCCTGCCAAAATATATTCAACTCATGTTTGTTCCTCTCCACGGAAGTCTTTAGTAAAGGCGAAAGACTTGCGTTATGAAGAGAACCAGAGTCAGCATGGCCCTCTGTTGGAGAGCAGCAGAGGAGCCTCTCGGTCATAGTCACCACCTTCACGGTAGGCTCTCTTTGCTTTCCATGTCAGATCCCAGTATGCAACATTCCCAACCCGCCCCATCTGCCAACCAAAATTATACACGTCTTTATTACCTCCTGCCCTGACTACTGTGATTGGCTTTTAAGCCTGCCTAAGCAATACATCCCTGAACCACTTACATTCGCTCCAAAATGCTGACTCTGGTTTCTCACCAAGTCTCCCAGAAGGTCTTGAGTGAAAGCAAGTTTCCATTCTTGACAAACGCTTCTAACTCAATTTGGAATCCAGTTCAAGCTCATTGTGACCCGTGCATGGTCACGTCACTAAGCAGTGAGCCATCAGAGCGGTTTCACACACTTGTGTGTGCCAGGCCGTTACCTCACTTTCATTGAGCCAGTGTAGAATTCACTTTTGATACGCGACAATTGTTTGAGTGTTTGGTTTTCTACAAGGTAAGAACAGAGTGCACCGTTCCCAGCGACACTGCAATGCTAGGTCGATGCGTGGAGAAGAGCAAGCTCCAAATTTCTGCCCCTCATGCCAAAAATCTGCTTAATATGTAGTCCTCATATAGAGGACATATCAGATATTAAACTGATAAGAACAGATACTACATTGATCTTAGCCAAAAGGCGGAGCGATAAGCCCCAAGTGTTGGATGTCACGCCAAGCTCTTGGCACAAATCTCACTTGTTGTGGTACCCGTTCGTAGGTGTGCATAACAATGGCTGCTGCTTATCACCTCCGCCCAAGCTCTCCTTTGTGGCGCTTGATTTCTGACCTAGACAGCTCTTTGACTTTTCACAATTTCATAAGGCTCAGCCATACAGCAAAGCCTGCCAAAAATATATTCAACTCATGTTGGTTCCTCTCCACGAAGTCTTTAGTAAAAGGCGAAAGACTTGTGCGTTATGAAGAGAAACCAGAGTCAGCATGGCCCTCTGTTGGAGAGCAGCAGAGGAGCCTCTCGGTCACAGTCACCACCTTCACGGTAGGCCTCTCTTTGCTTTCCATGTCAGATCCCAGTATGCAACATTCCCAACCCGCCCCCATCTGCCAACCAAAATTATACGCTCTTTATTACCTCCTGCCCTGACTACTGTGATTGGCTTTTAAGCCTGCCTAAGCAATACATCCTGAACCACTTACATTCGCTCCAAAATGCTGACTCTGGTTTCTCACCAAGTCTCCCAGAAGGTCTTGAGTGAAAGCAAGTTTCCATTCTTGACAAACGCTTCTAACTCAATTTGGAATCCAGTTCAAGCTCATTGTGACCCCGTGCATGGTCACGTCACTAAGCAGTGAGCCATCAGAGCGGTTTCACACACTTGTGTGTGCCAGGCCGTTACCTCAGTTTCATTGAGCCAGTGTAGAATTCACTTTTGATACGCGACAATTGTTTGAGTGTTTGGTTTTCTACAAGGTAAGAACAGAGTGCACCGTTCCCAGCAGCACTGCAATGCTAGGTCGATGCGTGGAGAGAAAGGAGCAAGCTCAAATTACTGCCCCTCATGCCAAAAATCTGCTTAATATGTAGTCCTCATATAGAGGACATATCAGATATTAAACTGATAAGAACAGATACTACACTTGATCTTAGCCAAAGGCCGAGCGATAAGCCCCAAGTGTTGGATGTCCGCCAAGCTCTTGGCACAAATCTCACTTGTTGTGGTACCCCGTTCGTAGGTGTGCATAACAATGGCTGCTGCTTATCACCTCCGCCCAAGCTCTCCTTTGTGGCGCTTGATTTCTGACCTAGACAGCTCTTTGACTTTTCACAATTTCATAAGGCTCAGCCATACAGCAAAGCCTGCCAAAAATATATTCAACTCATGTTTGTTCCTCTCCACGGAAGTCTTTAGTAAAGGCGAAAGACTTGTGCGTTATGAAGAGAAACCAGAGTCAGCATGGCCCTCTGTTGGAGAGCAGCAGAGGAGCCTCTCGGTCTGAGTCACCACCTTCACGGTAGGCCTCTCTTTGCTTTCCCATGTCAGATCCCAGTATGCAACATTCCCAACCCGCCCCCATCTGCCAACCAAAATTATACACGTCTTTATTACCTCCTGCCCTGACTACTGTGATTGGCTTTTAAGCCTGCCTAAGCAATACATCCCTGAACCACTTACATTCGCTCCAAAATGCTGACTCTGGTTTCTCACCAAGTCTCCCAGAAGGTCTTGAGTGAAAGCAAGTTTCCATTCTTGACAAACGCTTCTAACTCAATTTGGAATCCAGTTCAAGCTCATTGTGACCCGTGCATGGTCACGTCACTAAGCAGTGAGCCATCAGAGCGGTTTCACACACTTGTGTGTGCCAGGCCGTTACCTCAGTTTCATTGAGCCAGTGTAGAATTCACTTTTGATACGCGACAATTGTTTGAGTGTTTGGTTTTCTACAAGGTAAGAACAGAGTGCACCGTTCCCAGCGGCACTGCAATGCTAGGTCGATGCGTGGAGAGAAAGGAGCAAGCTCAAATTACTGCCCCTCATGCCAAAAATCTGCTAATATGTAGTCCTCATATAGAGGACATATCAGATATTAAACTGATAAGAACAGATACTACACTTGATCTTAGCCAAAAGGCCGAGAAGCGATAAGCCCCAAGTGTTGGATGTCACGCCAAGCTCTTGGCACAAATCTCACTTGTTGTGGTACCCGTTCGTAGGTGTGCATAACAATGGCTGCTGCTTATCACCTCCGCCCAAGCTCTCCTTTGTGGCGCTTGATTTCTGACCTAGACAGCTCATTGACTTTTCACAATTTCATAAGGCTCAGCCATACAGCAAAGCCTGCCAAAAATATATTCAACTCATGTTTGTTCCTCTCCACGGAAGTCTTTAGTAAAGGCGAAAGACTTGTGCGTTATGAAGAAACCAGAGTCAGCATGGCCCTCTGTTGGAGAGCAGCAGAGGAGCCTCTCGGTCTGAGTCACCACCTTCACGGTAGGCCTCTCTTTGCTTTCCATGTCAGATCCCAGTATGCAACATTCCCAACCGCCCCCATCTGCCAACCAAAATTATACACGTCTTTATTACCTCCTGCCCTGACTACTGTGATTGGCTTTTAAGCCTGCCTAAGCAATACATCCCTGAACCACTTACATTCGCTCCAAAATGCTGACTCTGGTTTCTCACCAAGTCTCCCAGAGGTCTTGAGTGAAAGCAAGTTTCCATTCTTGACAAACGCTTCTAACTCAATTTGGAATCCAGTTCAAGCTCATTGTGACCCGTGCATGGTCACGTCACTAAGCAGTGAGCCATCAGAGCGGTTTCACACCTTGTGTGTGCCAGGCCGTTACCTCAGTTTCATTGAGCCAGTGTAGAATTCACTTTTGATACGCGACAATTGTTTGAGTGTTTGGTTTTTACAAGGTAAGAACAGAGTGCACCGTTCCCAGCGGCACTGCAATGCTAGGTCGATGCGTGGAGAGAAAGGAGCAAGCTCCAAATTACTGCCCCTCATGCCAAAAATCTGCTTAATATGTAGTCCTCATATAGAGGACATATCAGATATTAAACTGATAAGAACAGATACTACATGATCTTAGCCAAAAGGCCGAGCGATAAGCCCCAAGTGTTGGATGTCCACGCCAGCTCTTGGCACAAATCTCACTTGTTGTGGTACCCGTTCGTAGGTGTGCATAACAATGGCTGCTGCTTATCACCTCCGCCCAAGCTCTCCTTTGTGGCGCTTGATTTCTGACCTAGACAGCTCTTTGACTTTTCACAATTTCATAAGGCTCAGCCATACAGCAAAGCCTGCCAAAAATATATTCAACTCATGTTTGTTCCTCTCCACGGAAGTCTTTAGTAAAGGCGAAAGACTTGTGCGTTATGAAGAGAACCAGAGTCAGCATGGCCCTCTGTTGGAGAGCAGCAGAGGAGCCTCTCGGTCTGATCACCACCTTCACGGTAGGCCTCTCTTTGCTTTCCGCATGTCAGATCCCAGTATGCAACATTCCCAACCCGCCCCCATCTGCCAACCAAAATTATACACGTCTTTATTACCTCCTGCCCTGACTACTGTGATTGGCTTTTAAGCCTGCCTAAGCAATACATCCCTGAACCACTTACATTCGCTCCAAAATGCTGACTCTGGTTTCTCACCAAGTCTCCCAGAAGGTCTTGAGTGAAAGCAAGTTTCCATTCTTGACAAACGCTTCTAACTCAATTTGGAATCCAGTTCAAGCTCATTGTGACCCGTGCATGGTCACGTCACTAAGCAGTGAGCCATCAGGCGGTTTCACACCTTGTGTGTGCCAGGCCGTTACCTCAGTTTCATTGAGCCAGTGTAGAATTCACTTTTGATACGCGACAATTGTTTGAGTGTTTGGTTTTCTACAAGGTAAGAACAGAGTGCACCGTTCCCAGCGGCACTGCAATGCTAGGTCGATGCGTGGAGAGAAAGGAGCAAGCTCCAAATTACTGCCCCTCATGCCAAAAATCTGCTTAATATGTAGTCCTCATATAGAGGACATATCAGATATTAAACTGATAAGAACAGATACTACACTTGATCTTAGCCAAAAGGCCGAGAATGATAAGCCCAAGTGTTGGATGTCCACGCCAAGCTCTTGGCACAAATCTCACTTGTTGTGGTACCCCGTTCGTAGGTGTGCATAACAATGGCTGCTGCTTATCACCTCCGCCCAAGCTCTCCTTTGTGGCGCTTGATTTCTGACCTAGACAGCTCTTTGACTTTTCACAATTTCATAAGGCTCAGCCATACAGCAAAGCCTGCCAAAAATATATTCAACTCATGTTTGTTCCTCTCCACGGAAGTCTTTAGTAAAAGGCGAAAGACTTGTGCGTTATGAAGAGAAACCAGAGTCAGCATGGCCCTCTGTTGGAGAGCAGCAGAGAGCCTCTCGTCTGAGTCACCACCTTCACGGTAGGCCTCTCTTTGCTTTCCGCATGTCAGATCCCAGTATGCAACATTCCCAACCCGCCCCCATCTGCCAACCAAAATTATACACGTCTTTATTACCTCCTGCCCTGACTACTGTGATTGGCTTTTAAGCCTGCCTAAGCAATACATCCCTGAACCACTTACATTCGCTCCAAAATGCTGACTCTGGTTTCTCACCAAGTCTCCCAGAAGGTCTTGAGTGAAAGCAAGTTTCCATTCTTGACAAACGCTTCTAACTCAATTTGGAATCCAGTTCAAGCTCATTGTGACCCCGTGCATGGTCACGTCACTAAGCAGTGAGCCATCAGAGCGGTTTCACACACTTGTGTGCCAGGCCGTTACCTCAGTTTCATTGAGCCAGTGTAGAATTCACTTTTGATACGCGACAATTGTTTGAGTGTTTGGTTTTCTACAAGGTAAGAACAGAGTGCACCGTTCCCAGCGGCACTGCAATGCTAGGTCGATGCGTGGAGAGAAAGGAGCAAGCTCCAAATTACTGCCCTCATGCCAAAAATCTGCTTAATATGTAGTCCTCATATAGAGGACATATCAGATATTAAACTGATAAGAACAGATACTACACTTGATCTTAGCCAAAAGGCCGAGCGATAAGCCCCAAGTGTTGGATGTCCACGCCAAGCTCTTGGCACAAATCTCACTTGTTGTGGTACCCGTTCGTAGGTGTGCATAACAATGGCTGCTGCTTATCACCTCCGCCCAAGCTCTCCTTTGTGGCGCTTGATTTCTGACCTAGACAGCTCTTTGACTTTTCACAATTTCATAAGGCTCAGCCATACAATAGAGGACATATCATATATTAAACTGATAAGAACAGATACACTTGATCTTAGTCAAAGGCCGAGAAGCGATAAGCCCCAAGTGTTGGATGTCCCTTAAACTCTTGGCACAAATCTCACTTGTTGTGGTACCCGTTCGTAGATTGTATAACAATAAAACATATATCTCGCCCAAGCTCCTCCTTTGTGGCCTTGATTTCTGACCTGAACCCAGCTCTTTGACTTTTCACAATTTCATAAAGGCTCAGCCATACAGCAAAGCCTGCCAAAATATATTCAACTCATGTTTGTTCCTCTCCACGGAAGTCTTTAGTAAAGGCGAAAGACTTGTGCGTTATGAGAAACCAGAGTCAGCATGGCCCTCTGTTGGAGAGCAGCAGAGGAGCCTCTCGGTCTGATCCACCACCTTCACGGTAGGCCTCTCTTTGCTTTCCGCATGTCAGATCCCAGTATGCAACATTCCAACCAGCCCCCATCTATAGCCAAAATTATACACGTCTTTATTACCTCCCTGCCCTGACTACTGTGATTGGCTTCCACAGCCTGCCTAAGCAATACATCCCTGAACTGCACTTACACTTCGCTCCAAAATGCTGACTCTGGTTTCTCACCAAGTCTCAGGAGTGTGAGTGAAACAAGTTTCCATTCTTGACAAGCGCTTCTAACTCAATTTGGAATCGATTCAAGCTCATTGTGACCCGTGCATGAGTCACGTCACTAAGCAGTAGAGCCATCCAAATGAACTTTCACACACACTTGTGTGTGCCAGGCCGTTACCTCAGTTTCATTGAGCCAGTGAAATTCACTTTTGATATCGACAAATTGTTTTGAGTGTTTGGTTTTCTACAAGTGGAGAACAGAGTGCACCGTTCCCCAAGCGGCACTGCAATGCTAGGTCGATGCGTGGAGAGAAAGGAGCAAGCTCCAGAATTTCTGCCCCTCATGCCAAAAATCTGTAATATTGTAGTCCTCATATAGAGGACATATCAGATATTAAACTGATAAGAACAGATACTACATGATCTTGGCCAAAAGGCCGAGAAGCGATAAGCCCCAAGTATTGGATGTCCACGCAAGCTCTTGGCACAAATCTCACTTGTTGGTACCGTTCGTCGTGTGCATAACAATGGCTGCTGTATCACCTCCGCCCAAGCTCTCCTTTGTGGCGCTTGATTTCTGACCTAGACAGCTCATTGACTTTTCACATTTCATAAGGCTCAGCCAGCCACAACAAAGCCTGCCAAAAATATATTCAACTCATGTTTGTTTCCTCTCCCACGGAAGTCTTTAGTAAGCGAAAGACATGCGTTATGAAGAGAAACCAGAGTCAGCATGGCCCTGTTGAAACAGCAGAGGAGCCTCTCTCAGTCTGATCACCACCTTCACGGTAGGCCTCTCTTTGCTTTCCGCATGTCAGATCCCAGTATACTGTATTCAACCCGCCCCATCTGCCAACAAAATTATACACGTCTTTATTACCTCCCTGCCCTGACTACTGTGATTGGCTTTGCAAAGCCTGCCTAAGCAATACATCCCTAGACACTTACATTCGCTCCAAAATGCTGACTCTGGTTTCTCCACCAAGTCTCCCAGAAGGTCTTGGTGAAAGCAAGTTTCATTCTTGACAAAACGCTTCTAACTCAATTTGGAATCCAGTTCAAGCTCATTGTGACCCCGTGCATGGTCACGTCACTAAGCAGTGAGCCATCAGAAGCGGTTTCACTTGTGTGTGCCAGGCCCCGTTACCTCAGTTTCATTGAGCCAGTGTAGAATTCACTTTGATATGCGACAATTGTTTTAGTGTTTGGTTTCTACAAGGTAAGAACAGAGTGCACCGTTCCCAGCGGCACTGCAATGCTAGATCGATGCGTGGAGAGAAGGAGCAAGCTCAAATTTCTGCCCTCATGCCAAAATCTGTAATATATAGTCATAGGACATATCAGATATTAAATGATAAGAACAGATACTACCTTGATCTTAGCCAAAGGCCGAGAGAGCGATAAGCCCCAAGTGACTGGATGTCCACGCCAAGCTCTTGGCACAAATCTCACTTGTTGTAGTACCCCGTTCGTAGGTGTGCATAACAATGGCTGCCCTTATCACCTCCGCCCAAACTCTCCTTTGTGGCCCGCTTGATTTCTGACCTAGACAGCTCTTTGACTTTTCACAATTTTCATAGGCTCAGCCATGCACAGCAAAGCCTGCCAAAAATATATTCAATAATGTTTTGTTCCTCTCACGGAAGTCTTTGGTAAGGCGAAAGACTTGTGCGTTATGAAGAAACCAAAGTCAGCATGGCCCTCTGTTGGAGAGAGCAGCAGAGGAGGCCTCTCAGTCTGATCACCACCTTCCACGGTAGGCCTCTCTTTGCTCGCATGTCAGATCCCAGTATGCAACATTCCCAACCCGCCCCCCATCTGCCTTAAAATTATACAATCTTTATTACCTCCTGCCCTGACTACTGTGATTGGCTTACCAAGCCTGCCTAAACAATACATCCCTGAACCACTTACATTGGCTCCAAAATGCTGACTCTGGTTTCTCACCAATCTCCCAGAGGTCTTGGTGAAGCAAGTTTCCATTCTTGACAAGCGCTTCTAACTCAATTTGGAATCCAGTTCAAGCTCATTGTGACCCGTGCATGAGTCCGTCACTAAGCAGTGAGCCATCAGAGCGGTTTCACACTTGTGTGTGCCAGGCCCGTTACCTCAGTTTCATTGAGCCAGCGTAGAATTCACTTTTGATCTTACAGCGACAATTGCAGGTGTTTGGTTTTCTACAAGGTAAGAACAAGAGTGCACCGTTCAGCCAGGCACTGCAATGCTAGGTACGATGCGTGGAGAGAAGGGCAAGCTCAAATTACTGCCCCTCATGCCAAAAATCTGCTTAATATGTGGTCACTCATATAGAGGACATATCAGATATTAAACTGATAAGAACAGATACTATGATCTTAGCCAAAGGCCGAAGCGTCAAGAACCCCAGAGTGTTGGATGTCACGCCAAGCTCTTGGCACAAATCTCACTTGTTGTGGTACCCGTTCGTAGGTGTGCATAACAATGGCTGCTGTATCCACCTCCGCCCAAGCTCTCCTTTGTGGCGCTTGATTTCCTGACCTGAACTGCTCATTGTTTTCACAATTTCACTTAAGGCTCAGCCATACAGCAAAACCTGCCAAAATATATTCAACTCATGTTTGTTCCTCTCCTGGAAGTCTTTAGTAAAGGCGAAAGACACATGCGTTATGAAGAGAAACCAGAGTCAGCATGGCCCTCTGTTGGAGGAGGCAGCAGAGAACCCCCTCTCAGTCTGATCACCACCTTCACGGTAGGCCTCTCTTTGCTTTCCACCTGTCAGATCCCAGTATGCAACATTCCCAACCGCCCCCATCTGCCAACCAAAATTATACACGTCACTATTACCTCCTGCCCTGACTACTGTGATTGGCTTTTAAAGCCTGCCTAAGCAATACATCCCTGAACCACTTACATTCGCTCCAAAATGCTGACTCTGGTTTCTCACCAAGTCTCCAGAAGGTCTTGAGTGAAAGCAAGTTTCCATTCTTGACAAGCAGCTTCTAACTCAATTTGGAATCCAGTTCAAGCTCATTGTGACCCCGTGCATGGTCCGTCCTTTAAGCAGTGAGCCATCAGGCCCGGTTTCACACACTTGTGTGCCAGGCAAATCCCCCTCACTTTCATTGAGCCAGTGTAGAATTCACGTGCGACAATTGTTTGGAGTGTTTGGTTTCTAAGGTAAGAACAGAGTGCACCGTTCCCAGCGACACTGCAATGCTAGGTCGATGCGTGGAGAAAGAAAGACAAGCTCAAATTTCTGCCCCTCATGCCAAATCTGCTTAATATGTAGTCCTCATATAGAGGACATATCAGATAAACTGATAAGAACAGATCTGCATGATCTCAGCCAAAGGCCGAGAAGCGATAAGCCCCAAGTGTTTGGATCATCACGCCAAGCTCTTGGCAAAAATCTCACTTGTTGTGGTACCCCGTTCGTAGGTGTGCATAACAGTGGCTGCTGCTTATCACCTCCTTGAAGCTCTCCTTTGTGGCGCTTGATTTCCTGACTAGACAGCTCTTTGACTTTTCACAATTTCCTGGCTCAGCCATACAGCAAACCTGACAAAAATATATTCAACTCATGTTTGTTTCCTCTCACGGAAGTCTTTAGTAAAAATGAAAGACTTGTGCGTTATGAAGAGAAACCAGAGTCAGCATGGCCCTCTGTTGGAGAGCAGCAGAGGAGCCTCTCGGTCTGATCACCACCTTCCGCGGTAGGCCTCCTCTTTGCTTTCCATGTCAGATCCCAGTATGCAACATTCCCGACCCGCCCCCATCTGCCAACCAAAATTACACGTCTTTATTACCTCCTGCCCTGACTACTGTGATTGGCTTGCAAGCCTGCCTAAACAATACATCCCTGAACCACTTACATTCGCTCCCAAAATGCTGACTCTGGTTTCTCACCAAGTCTCCCAGAAGGTCTTGAGTGAAAGCAAGTTTCCATTCTTGACAAATGCTTCTAACTCAATTTGGAATCCAGTTCAAGCTCATTGTGACCCCGTGCATGGTCACGTCACTAAGCAGTGAGCCATCCAGAGCGGTTTCACACACTTGTGTGCTTCCAAGCCACGTTACCTCAGTTTCATTGAGCCAGTGTAGAATTCACTTTGATACGCGACAATTGTTTGAGGTGTTTGGTTTTCTACAAGGTAAGAACAGAGTGCACCGTTCCCAGCGGCTGCACTGCAATGCTGAGTCGATGCGTGGAGAGAAAGGAACTAGCTCAAATTACTGCCCCTCATGCAAAATCTGCTTAATATGTAGTCCTCATATAGAGGACATATCAGATAAACTAGTAAGAACAGATACTACACACTTGATCTTAGCCAAAGGCCGAGAAGCGATAAGCCCAAATTGTTGGATGTCCACCTTCAAGCTCTTGGCACAAATCTCACTTGTTGTGGTACGTTCGTAGGTGTATAACAATGGCTGCTGCTTATCACCTCCACCAAGCTCTCCTTTGTGGCGCTTGATTTCCTGACCTAGACAGCTCTTTGACTTTTCACAATTTCATAAGGCTCAGCCATACAGCAAAGCTCTGCCAAAAATATATTCAACTCATGTTTGTTCCTCTCCACGGAAATCTTTAGTAAAGGCGAAAGACTTGTGCGTTATGAAGAGGAAACCAGAGTCAGCATGGCCCTCTGTTGGAGAGCATGAAGGCCTCTGGTCTGATCACCACTGCTCCAGTCGGCCTCTCTTCTTTCATGTCAGATCCCAGTATGCAACATTCCCAACCCGCCCCCATCTGCTAACCAAAATTATACACGTCTTTATTACCTCACTGCCTGACTACTGTGATTGGCTTTTAAGCCTGCCTAAATAATACATCCCTGAACCACTTACATTCGCTTCCAAAATGCTGACTCTGGTTTCTCACCAAGTCTCCCAAGGTCTTGGTGAAACAGTTTCCATTCTTGACAAACGCTTCTAACTCAATTTGGAATCAGTTCAAGCTCATTTGTGACCCGTGCATGGTCACGCGTCACTAAGCAGTGAGCCACCAAGCGGTTTCACACACTTGTGTGTGCCAGGCCCGTTCCTCCCAGTTTCATTGAGCCAGTGTAGAATTCACTTTTGATACGCGACAATTGTTTCAGTCCCGGTTTTCTACAAGAGTAAGAACAGAGTGCACGTTCCCAAGCGGCACTGCAATGTAGGTCGATGCGTGGAGAGAAAGGAGCAAGCTCCAAATTTCTGCCCCTCATGCCAAAATCTGCTTAATATGTAGTCCTCATATAGAGGACATATCAGATATTAAACTGATAAGAACAGATACTACACTTGATCTTAGCCAAAAGGCCGAGAAGCGATAAGCCCCAAGTATTGGATGTCCACGCCAAGCTCTTGGCACAAATCTCACTTGTTGTGGTACCCCGTTCGTAGGTGTGCATAACAATGGCTGCTGTATCACCTCCGCCCAAGCTCTCCTTTGTGGCGCTTGATTTCTGACCTAGACAGCTCTTTGACTTTTCACAATTTCATAAGGCTCAGCCATACAGCAAAGCCTGCCAAAAATATATTCCCAGCTCATGTTTGTTCTCTCACGGAAGTCTTTAGTAAAGGCGAAGACTTGTGCGTTATGAAGAGAAACCAGGTCAGCATGGCCCTCTGTTGGAAGCAGCAGAGGAGCCTCTCGATCTGGGTCACCACCTTCACGGTAGGCCTCTCTTTGCTCGCATGTCAGATCCCAGTATGCAACATTTCCCAACCCGACCCATCCTGTAAAATTATACACGTCTTTATTACCTCCTGCCAGCTACTGTGATTGGCTTTTAAGCCTGCCCTAAACAATACATCCCTGAACCACTTACATTCGGCTCCAAAATGCTGACTCTGGTTTCTCTGAAGTCTCCCAGAAGGTCTTGAGTGGCTCAGTTTCCATTCTTGACAAATGCTTCTAACTCAATTTGGAATCCAGTTCAAGCTCATTGTGACCCCGTGCATGGTCACGTCACTAAACAGTGAGCCATCAGGCGGTTTCACACCTTGTGTGCCGGGCCGTTACCTCAGTTTCATTGAGCCAGTGTGGAATTCACTTTTGATACGCGACAATTGTTTGAGTGTTTGGTTTTCTACAAGAGTAAGAACAGAGTGCACCGTTCCCAGCGCACTGCAATGCTAGGTCGATGCGTGGAGAGAAGACAAGCTCAAATTTCTGCCCCTCACATGCCAAAAATCTGCTTAATATATGGTCCTCATATAGAGGACATATCAGATAAACTGATAAGAACAGATACTACCTTGATCTTACTTAAAAGGCCGAGAAGCGATAAGCCCCAGAATATTTGGATGTCACGCCAAGCTCTTGGCACAAATCTCACTTGTTGGTACCCGTTCGTAGGTGTGCATAACAATGGCTGCTGCATATCACCTCAGCCCAAGCTCTCCTTTGTAGCCTTAGTTTCTGACCTAGACAGCTCTTTGACTTTTCACAATTTCACAAAGGCTCAGCCATACAGCAAAGCCTACCAAAAATATATTCAACTCATGTTGTTCCTCTCCAGAGTCTTTAGTAAAAGGCGAAAGACTTGTGCGTTATGAAGGAAACCAGTCAGCATGACCCTCTGTTGGAGAGCAGCAGAGGAGCCTCTCGGTCACAGTCACCACCTTCACGGTAGGCCTCTCTTTGCTTTCATGTCAGATCCCAGTATGCAACATTCCCAACCCGCCCCATCTGCCAGCAAATTATACACGTCTTTATTACCTCCTGCCTGACTACTGTGATTGGCTTTTAAGCCTGCCTAAGCAATACATCCCTGAACCACTTACGTCGCTCCAAAATGCTGACTCTGGTTTTCTCACCAAGAAGTCCTCTGAGAAGGTCTTAGTGAAAGCAAGTTTCCATTCTTGACAAGCGCTTCTAACTCAATTTGGAATCCAGTTCCAAGCTCATTGTGACCCGTGCATGGTCCACTCACTAAACAGTGAGCCATCAGAGCGGTTTCACACACTTGTGTGTGCTAGGCCGTTACCTCAGTTTCATTGAGCCAGTGTAGAATTCACTTTTGATACGCGACAATTGTTTGAGTGTTTAGTTTTCTACAAGGTAAGAACAGGTGCACCGTTCCCAGCAGCACTGCAATGCTAGGTCGATCGTGGAGAGAAGAGCAAGCTCCAAATTACTGCCTCATGCCAAAATCTGCTTAATATGTAGTCCTCCTTATAGAGGACATATCCAGATATTAAACTGATAAAACAGATACTACATGATCTTAGCCAAAGGCCGAGAAGCGATAAGCCCCAAGTGTTGGATGTCCACATAAGCTCTTGGCACAAATCTCACTTGTTGTGAGTACCCGTTCGTAGGTGTGCATAACAATGAAGCTTATCACCTCCGCCCAAAGCTCTCCTTTGGCGCTTGATTTGAGCCTAGACAGCTCTTTGACTTTCACAATTTCGCAAACAGCCATACAGCAAAACCTGCCAAAAATATATTCAACTCATGTTTGTTCCTCTCCACAGAAGTCTTTAGTAAGGCGAAAGACTTGTGCGTTATGAAGAGAAACCAAGTCAGCATGGCCCTCTGTTGGAGAGCAGCAGAGAACCTCTCGTGTCGTCACCACCTTCAGTGAGCCTCTCTTTTAACTCACGCATGTCAGATCCGAGTATGCAACATTTCCCAACCGCCCCATCTGCCAACCAAAATTATGCACGTCTTCTTACCTCCTGCCTGTTACTGTGATTGCTTTTAAGCCTGCCTAAACAATACATCCCTGAACCACTTACATTCGCTCCAAAATGCTGACTCTGGTTTCTCACCAAGTCTCCCAGAAGGTCTTGAGTGAAAGCAAGTTTCCAAATTCTTGACAAAAGCTCCTAACTCAATTTGGAATCCAGTTCAAACTCATTGCTGACCGTGCGTAGTCACGTCACTAAGCAGTGAGCCATCAGAGCGGTTCACACACTTGTGTGTGCCAGGCCCGTTCTCTCACTTTCATTGAGCCAGTGTAAATTCACTTTTGATACGCGACAATTGTTTGATGTTTGGTTTTCTACAAGGTAAGAACAAGTGCACCGTTCCCAACGACACTGCAATGCTAGGTCGATGCGTGGAAGAAAAGAACAGCTCCAAATTTCTGCCCCTCATGCAAAAATCTGCTTAATATGTAGTCCTCATATAGGACATATCAGATATTAAGCTGATAAGAACAGATACTACATGATCTTGGCCAAAAGGCCGAGAAGCGATAAGCCCCAAGTGTTGGATGTCACGCCAAGCTCTTGGCAAAAATCTCACTGTTGTGGTACCCCGTTCGCCCAGAGTGTGCATAACAATATAGCTGCTGCTCCCTCCGCCCAAGCTCTCCTTTGTGGCGCTTGATTTCCTGACCTAGACAGCTCTTTGACTTTTCACAATTTCATAGGCTCAGCCATACAGCAAAGCCTGCCAAAAATATGTTCAGCTCATGTTGGTTCCTCTCCTGAGTCTTTAGTAAAGAGCGAAAGACTTATGCAGTTCTGAAAACCCAAGAGTCAGCATGGCCCTCTGTTGGAGGCAGCAGAGGCCTCTCGGTCACAGTCACCACACCTTCACAGTGAGCCTCTCTTTGCTTTCCACATGTCAGATCCCAGTATGCAACATTCCCGACCGCCCCATCCTGTAGCCAAAATTATACACGTCTTTGTACCTCCTGCCCTGACTACTGTGACTGGCTTTTAAGCCTGCCTAAGCAATACATCCCTGAACCACTTACATTCGCTCCAGATGTGACTCTGGTTTCTCACCAAGTCTCCCAAAGTCTTAGTGAAAGCAAGTTTCATTCTTGACAAGCGCTTCTAACTCAATTTGGAATCCAGGTTCAGCTCGTGTGACCCCGTGCATAGTCCGTCACTAAGCAGTGAGCCATCAGAGCGGTTTCACACACTTGTGTGTGCCAGGCCGTTACCTCAGTTTCATTGAGCCAGTGTAGAATTCACTTTTGATGCGCGACAATTGTTTGGTGTTTGGTTTCTACAAAGGTAAGACGAGTGCACCGTTCCCAGCAGCACTGC
>NC_061492.1:27188668-27200485 GCF_022539355.2 Hippoglossus stenolepis
CCTGACCATCCTCCCCATCTACTAGCCCGTGTCCGCCATCAGGTGGAGAGAGAACTATCGCTGGTGTCCCCCTTACCTAACTGCACATTGAAATCCCTCACAATTACCTGCCTATTGGTGGCCAGGTGTGGCTCTACTAACTCAAACATTTCTCAAGCTGCTCTCTGAGTTTGTGGTCCATACACCACAAAACTCCTCAGCTTGCTTGTCCCCATGTGATGTCAGCACCCATTATCCTGCCTTGAACAATTTTGAAAACATCCTCCACCCTAACTCTTTAATACCAAACAAAATCCTGACCCCTGCTGAGTGGACTCCCACACTCCAGATTGAGTCTCTTTCCGTCCACTCCCTTGAGAATTTTGGAACATCCCCCTGTCCCGTAAATGAACCTCCTGCAATAAACAAATTTGTACATGCAGCTGGTCCACAAAATCATAAAACAACCCTTCTTTAACTGCGTCCTCATTCCTCTTACATTTAATGAAAGAATTTTAACTGCAGTCATTATAATTTGTATTTTTAAAGTCTTACCGCACTAAAACACCCCAAAAAAACCCCTTACAGCAAGAAGAGTTTAACTGTCATCTGTTCCCCATGTAAAGGGAACTGAATAATGATGCATGTTGAGCCTGTAATCGCCTATATGACACTTCCAAAGGGGATGGTATATTGAGCAGAGCTAACTCGGCCTCTCAACCAATCCAACATGCAGCAGATATCACCTGGATCTCTGCTCTGCGAAGCCTCTCCACCCTCCCAGCCCTGTGTTGCTCCTTCCTCCCTCTGATGGCCTCCTCCTCTGCAGCCCTTCTTTGCTGCCCTACCCCCCATCCATCCCACCATCAGCTCCCTTCTCTTGGTCCTGTCCCTCTGCCCCGCTAAGCCTTCCCCTTTGATTTTACTATGGCCCCCTCCTTCTCTCTCTCCGCCTAATTGTCTTCCCTTCCAAAGCCTGCGATCCTTTCCGTGCCCCTTCTTGACCTTGGAGGTGGTGGATCTGCTGATGGGAGGGAAATCTCTCTGCGCTTGTCACGGGCAATCTGGCGCTTTCCCATGGCCTTCCGGCTGTTCCTTCTCCAGGGCTTCCGTTCCCCCTTAGAAAGATCCATGCTGGCTCTGCCTGTATTGGTGTGCTTGAGCCATTCTCTGCAGGCACGGGTCCCACTCCTGATCCTTGGCTTTTTCCGGCTTCCAGTGACTTGGCCACTTCCGCAAGGTCCCTCCTTCGGCTAGGCAGTTGCGTGTACAGATGGCCCAGTCCCCACATCCATGACAGGCCTGGGCCCCAGTCTTCTTGGCCTCATGGCCCCTTGGCCACAGGGTACGGCAGCAGGCCCGAACAGCCTGCCTCTGTATGGCCAGATTGCCTGCAACGCCGGACAGAACGCTGGTTGCCGGGAGAAAACAGGTGACCACGATCCCCACCAAGGCTGAAAAGAGCGGGTGATGCTTTAGTCCTCCAGGACCTTCTGGGTCAGGGTTCAGCAGCACCTGAAACTGCCTTCTTCCTGTCCAGAATCCCCTCGTGTCTTTAGATACCAGCACTAGTCACCACTTCTCGTGCTGTCCCAAAAAGCAGCTAGTGCTCGGTCGTGTACGGGTGTAAGTGTGCACCGGTGACTGCTCTGAAATTTGGTCTGTCCAGGTTCAGGATCTTGTAACTGCCAAGAATCTTTTCCCAGCCTCCTTTCTACAGGCTTCAGCCACTCTTGAATACACATCCTCGCTACCAGGGTAACGTCGAAGGCTTTTTCTGGCTGGTTCCACTGATACAGTACACATCTTCACCTTCAGACTCAGTTGTTCACGATGACCTTTTGCAGAACCAGTCTCTCGACATCATAAGTTCTCCACTGGTTCCACCTGGAAGCGATCGTACCTCACCCCAACCTTTGGGCTTGTCTGGTCCTCGGTCATCTTTGTGTCGATTGTGTCTCTTCTTTGTTAAGCTTTGTCTCCGTCTCTCCAATCAATCTTAGCCAAAAGGCCGAGAAGTCGATAAGCCCCAAGTGTTGGATGTCCACGCCAAGCTCTTGGCACAAATCTCACTTGTTGTGGTACCCCGCTCGTAGGTGTGCATAACAATGGCTGCTGCTTATCACCTCCGCCTCAAGCTCTCCTTTGTGGCGCTTGATTTGACCTAGACAGCTCATTGACTTTTCACAATTTCATAAGGCTCAGCCATACAGCAAAGCCTGCCAAAATATATTCAACTCATGTTTGTTCCTCTCACGGAAGTCTTTAGTAAAGGAGATCTAAGTGCTATGAAGAGAAACCAGAGTCAGCATGGCCCTCTGTTGAGAGCAGCAGAGGAGCCTCTGTCACAGTCACCACCTTCACGGTAGCCCTCTTTGCTTTCCGCATGTCAGATCCCAGTATGCAACATTCTAACCCGCCTCATCTGCCAACCAAAATTATACACGCCTTTATTACCTCCTGCCCTGACTACTGTGATTGGCTTTAAGCCTGCCTAAGCAATACATCCCTGAACCACTTACATTCGCTCCAAAATGCTGACTCTGGCTTCACCAAGTCTCCCAGAAGGTCTTGAGTGAAAGCAAGTTTCCATTGACAAACGCTTCTAACTCAATTTGGAATCCAGTTCAAGCTCATTGTGACCCTGCATGGTCACGCTACTAAGCAGTGAGCCATCAGGAGCTCTCTACACACTTGTGTGTGCCAGTCGTTACCTCAGTTTCATTGAGCCAGTGTAGAATTCACTTTTGATACGCGACAATTGTTTGAGTGTTTGGTTTTCTACAAGGTAAGAACAGAGTGCAACTGCCTCAGCGGCACTGCAATGCTAGGTCGATGCGTGGAGAGAAAGGAGCAAGCTCCAAATTACTGCCCCTCATGCCAAAATCTGCTTAATATGTAGTCCTCATATAGAGGACATATCAGATATTAAACTGATAAGAACAGATACTACACTTGATCTTAGCCAAAAGGCCGAGAAGCCATAAGCCCCAAGTGTTGGATGTCCACGCCAAGCTCTTGGCACAAATCTCACTTGTTGTGGTACTCGCTCGTAGGTGTGCATAACAATGGCTGCTTATCACCTCCGCCCAAGCTCTCCTTGTGGCGCTTTGATTTCTGACCCAGACAGCTCTTTTTGACTTTTCACATTCCATAAGGCTCAACCATACAGCAAAGCCTGCCAAAAATATATTCAACTCATGTTTGTTCCTCTCCACGGAAGTCTTTAGTAAAAGGCGAAAGACTTGTAGCGTTATGAAGAGAAACCAGAGTCAGCATGGCCTCTGTTGGAGAGCAGCAGAGGAGCCTCTCGGTCACAGTCACCACCTTCACGGTAGGCCTCTTTGCTTTCCGCATGTCAGATCCCAGTATGCAACATTCCCAACCCGCCCCCATCTGCCAACCAAAATTATACACGTCTTTATTACCTCCTGCCCTGACTACTGTGATTGGCTTTAAGCCTGCCTAAGCAATACATCCCTGAACCACTTACATTCGCCTCCAAAATGCTGACTTGGTTTCTCACCAAGTTCCCAGAAGGTCTTGAGTGAAAGCAAGTTTCCATTCTTGACAAACGCTTCTAACTCAATTTGGAATCCAGTTCAAGCTCATTGTGACCCCGTGCATGGTCACGCCACTAAGCAGTGAGCCATCAGAGCGGTTTCACACACTTGTGTGTGCCAGGTCACACTTCAGTTTCATTGAGCCAGTGTAGAATTCACTTTTGATACGCGACAATTGTTTGAGTGTTTGGTCTTCTACAAGGTAAGAACAGAGTGCACCGCTCCAGCGGCACTGCAATGCTAGGTCGATGCGTGGAGAGAAAGGAGCAAGCTCCAAATTACTGCCTCATGCCAAAATCTGCTTAATATGTAGTCCTCATATAGAGGACATATCAGATATTAAACTGATAAGAACAGATACTACACTTGATCTTAGCCAAAAGGCCGAGAAGCTATAAGCCCCTAGTTGGATGTCCACGCCAAGCTCTTGGCACAAATCTCACTTGTTGTGGTACCCCGTCTCGTAGGTGTGCATAACAATGGCTGCTGCTTATCACCTCCGCCTCAAGTCTCCTTTGTGGCGCTTGATTTCTGACCTAGACAGCTCTTTGACTTCTCAATTTCATAAGGCTCAGCTTACAGCAAAGCCTGCCAAAAATATATATTCAACTCATGTTTGTTCCTTCCACGGAAGTCTTTAGTAAAAGGCGAAAGACTTGTGCGTATGAAGAGAAACCAGAGTCAGCATGGCCTCTGTTGAGAGCAGCAGAGGAGCCTCTCGGCACAGTCACCACCTTCACGGTAGGCCTCTTTGCTTTCCGCATGTCAGATCCCAGTATGCAACATTCCCAACCCGCCCCATCTGCCAACCAAAATTATACACGCCTTTATTACCTCCTGCCCTGACTACTGTGATTGGCTTTAAGCCTGCCTGCAATACATCCCTGAACCACTTACATTCGCTCCAAAATGCTGACTCTGGTTTCTCACCAAGTCTCCCAGAAGGTCTTGAGGAAAGCAAGTTTCCATTCTGACAAACGCTTCTAACTCAATTTGGAATCCAGTTCAAGCTCATTGTGACCTCTGCATGGTCACGTCACTAAGCAGTGAGCCATCAGAGCGGTTTCACACACTTGTGTGTGCCAGGCCGTCACCTCAGTTTCATTGAGCCAGTGTAGAATTCACTTTGATACGCGACAATTGTTTGAGTGTTTGGTTTTCTACAAGGTAAGAACAGAGTGCACTGCTCCAGCGGCACTGCAATGCTAGGTCGATGCGTGAGAGAAAGGAGCAAGCCCAAATTACTGCCCTCATGCCAAAATCTGCTTAATATGTAGTCCTCATATAGAGGACATATCAGATATTAAACTGATAAGAACAGATACTACACTTGATCTTAGCCAAAAGGCCGAGAAGTATAAGCCCCAAGTGTTGGATGTCCACGCCAAGCTCTTGGCACAAATCTCACTTGTTGTGGTACCCCGTTCGTAGGTGTGCATAACAATGGCTGCTGCTTATCACCTCCTCCCAAGCCCTCCTTTGTGGCGCTTGATTTCTGACCTAGACAGCTCTTTGACTTTTCACACTCCCATAAGGCTCAGCCATACAGCAAAGCCTGCCAAAATATATTCAACTCATGTTTGTTCCTCTCCATGGAAGTCTTTAGTAAAAGGCGAAAGACTTGGGCGCAGAAGAGAAACCAGAGTCAGCATGGCCTCTGTTGAGAGCAGCAGAGGAGCCTCTCGGTCACAGTCACCACCTTCACGGTAGGCCTCTTTGCTTTCCGCATGTCAGATCCCAGTATGCAACATTCCAACCCGCCCCCATCTGCCAACCAAAATTATACACGTCTTTATTACCTCCTGCCCTGACTACTGTGATTGGCTTTTAAGCCTGCCTAAGCAATACATCCCTGAACCACTTACATTCACTCCAAAATGCTGACTCTGGTTTTCACCAAGTCTCCAGAAGGTCTTGAGTGAAAGCAAGTTTCCATTCTTGACAAACGCTTCTAACTCAATTTGAATCCAGTTCAAGTCATTGTGACCCCGCATGGTCACGCCACTAAGCAGTGAGCCATCAGAGCGGTTTCCACACTTGTGTGCCAGGCCGTTACCTCAGTTTCATTGAGCCAGTGTAGAATTCACTTTGATACGGCGACAATTGTTAGTGTTTGGTTTTCTACAAGGTAAGAACAGAGTGCAACTGCTCCTCAGCGGCACTGCAATGCTAGGTCGATGCGTGGAGAGAAAGGAGCAAGCCCAAATTTCTGCCCTCATGCCAAAAATCTGTTTAATATGTAGTCCTCATATAGAGGACATATCAGATATTAAACTGATAAGAACAGATACTACACTTGATCTTAGCCAAAAGGCCGAGAAGCTATAAGCCCCAAGTATTGATGTCCACGCCAAGCCTTGGCACAAATCTCACCTTGTTGTGGTACCCTGTTCGTAGGTGTGCATAACAATGGCTGCTGCTTATCACCTCCGCCCAAGCTCTCCTGTGGCGCTGATTTCTGACCTAGACAGCTCTTTGACTTTTCACAATTTCACAAGGCTCTGCCATACAGCAAAGCCTGCCAAAAATATATTCAACTCATGTTTGTTCCTTCCACGGAAGTCTTTAGTAAAAGGCGAAAGACTTGTGCGTTATGAAGAGAAACCAGAGTCAGCATGGCTCCTCTGTTGAGAGCAGCAGAGGAGCCTTCGGTCACAGTCACCACCTCACGGTAGGCCTCTCTTTGCTTTCCGCATGTCAGATCCCAGTATGCAACATTCCCAACCCGCTTCCCATCTGCCAACCAAAATTATACACGCCTTTATTACCTCCTGCCCTGACTACTGTGATTGGCTTTTAAGCCTGCCTAAGCAATACATCCCTGAACCACTTACATTCGCTCCAAAATGCTGACTCTGGTTTCTCACCAAGTCTCCCAGAAGGTCTTGAGTGAAAGCAAGTTTCATTCTTGACAAACGCTTCTAACTCAATTTGAATCCAGTTCAAGCTCATTGTGACCCTGCATGGTCACGTCACAAGCAGTGAGCCATCAGAGCGGTTTCACACACTTGTGTGTGCTAGGCATACCTCAGTTTCATTGAGCCAGTGTAGAATTCACTTTTGATACGCTACAATTGTTTGAGTGTTTGGTTTTCTACAAGGTAAGAACAGAGTGCACTGCTCCCAGCAGCACTGCAATGCTAGGTCGATGCGTGGAGAGAAAGGAGCAAGCCCAAATTACTGCCCTCATGCCAAAATCTGCTTAATATGTAGTCCTCATATAGAGACATATCAGATATTAAACTGATAAGAACAGATTTTTTTTTTTTATTATTACAAAAACTTTCGTCAGTTAAATATAAATCAATACAAATCAAACATCACGTATGATCATCCCTTAATACAACCTTCATCCCCAAATGTGCCCTTTGCAGGTATAGAATGTTACTTTTCCAAACCTACCCATTCCATGTTGAAACTAAAAGGTGAAAAAGTAAAACAGTTCAAAGAACTCCTTGTGCCTTCCTCTTTTTTCACCATATCCACCCAAACCCTCCTTTCCACCTCTCTAGGCTGCATGTTTCCCACTTCAATGTCCCTTTTGATGTTCCCTTTACATCTGCTTCCACCCTCCTCATTATCCCTTCCACCCCACTGTCTTTATCTGTCTTTATCAGGTCTTGCCTGGCCGACCAGATACTCCTCTTTGTTATACTTATAATCTTCCATATTGGGACATTAAAAGGACCATTCCCTGTGCCTAAACCTCTTTCAACCCTGGTCCAGGTCAGATGAAATCCTGTGACTACCTGCCCTAGCTGCCTCACTTTACCTCCCATACTACCCTTGCCACTGGACAGTCCCATGACAGGCATGCCTGACTGCTTCCTCCCTGAACAGGTTGTCCGAGGGCACGCTGGGATCTTGCCAACCCATGCCGGTACATGGTTTCCCGCACTGGCAGGCATTTGTGCAGGCATAACCAATTTAGGTCTTTGAGCTCATGTCAGCCCCCGTGGCTGTATCCTCCAAATCTTTGACGGGTCCCCACCACTGGAGGTGCGATTACTCCTGACTGACCTCTCTGTAGAGGGCTCTGTGATTATTTTTATGGCTGTGTCGGAGGCCTCAGGATGAGCCCGCAGCCACCTGGCTGCATGGTTGAAATGCCATGGCTGCTGCTCCACCCTGGGTGCCAAGTTGCCCAGACCATCAACCCCTAGCTTGGTATGCGAAATAGAGCCTCAGGAAGTAGCCTGAGGGGTGCTCTATCGGCAAGGATAGTTCTCTGCACAAGGATGAAACAAAAATGCAGTCCAGCTTCAAGGGAGGTGTGGCACATCCCTCCCTCCTGCTTCTATACCAGCCAGCATGCGAAACTCGCCACATATTCATATCTACCACCCCATAGGAATCCGAACACGAGGCGCATGAGAGGTCTCTCATGCTGACTGGCATTGGGTATATGTATGCCAGATATAGGAGGGATGGCAGAACGTCTTACCTTCAGTACAAGTACCTTCCCTATTAAAGTCAGGCACCTGCCTTCCAGAGCGCAAGTTTCTTCTGACTGCTGAAATACGCCGGTCCAGTTGATTGTGGCACTGTGGGCTGTCTCAAAGCTGACCCCTAGTAATTTCAGTGGTCCTGTGCAGAGCGACAGCCCTCCCGGTACGCCCATCCTTTCTTTCCAGCGCCCAAAGAACTGACCGAGGACTTGGCACGATTCAGTTGTGCTCCAGACCCCCGACCAAAATCATGGAAAATCTCCAAAGATCGGATCAGGCATGCATCACTGTCCAGCAGCAGTGTGGTGTCATCCGCATACTGTGACAGCTTGACCCGTAGGCCTCTGCTGCCGGAACCAGGAAACCTTTCACCCTGGGTCAGCCCGAATGGCTGGCCGCCAGGGCTCTATAGAGGATGTAGAGCAGCGGTGAGAGTGGGCACCCTGTCTTACCCCTGAGTGCAACCTGAAAACTTCCCTAAGTGACCGTTTACTGACACTGTGCTCCTACACCTGTGTATAATGTGCGCAACCATCCGACAAACCCCTTGTTAAAGCCTAGCCTTTCCAATACCCTAAACATATAGCCCCAGTGAACCCTGTCAAAGGCCTTGCCTGGTCGAGACCAACCACCATAAGTGGCAGGTGTCTGTCTTCGCCTCTAGCGGCAGCGCTCGTATGAGCTTGAGATTCCATCTCACCGAGCGCCCTGCCACCCCGCATGTTTGGTCCACATGGACCACGTGTGGAAGGGCTGTGCCTAGACGATCGCAGGACCTTGCCAGAAGCTTATAATCCACACACAGCATGGTCAGTGGCCGCCAGTTGCCGAGGTCGGTGCCGCCTCCTTTTAAACAGAAGGGAGATCACTCCTGTAGCCATAGTCCCTCCCATTACACCTGTGGAGAAGTACGTGACAACACCTCCAACACTACCGGCCCGAGAATCTCTCCCAGAACTTGAGATAAAACTCCACCTGCAGTCCGTCGATGCCCGGCACCTTCCGCTTGTTCATTTTACAGAGGGCACCTCGAGCTCTTTGAGGGTGAGCGGGCCTCCAACGCCTGCGCTATGTCCGACGCACCTGCTTGGTCAGTAAGTCCAGGAAAGTCCCCTCCCCTACATCTACCTCTTTCTCCTGGAAGCTTGTGCGGTAGTGGTCAGCAGTGGCACTCACCATCTCACCTGCTTCCGCCACCACCCTTCCCTGCATGTCCCTGATCCCGGTCTGTACCTGTCTTTTCCTGTCTGCCCGTATTGAGCCGAAGAAAGCGGCGGAACATGTCTCGTGCTTCTCCAGGAAACTTCGCGCGCCTGCAACAGGTAGGCCCGGCCCTGCCCTCAAAGACCTCCTTAAGTTTTACTTTGAGGAAGTCGCAAGCCCGCTGATTTACAGTGCTGCCGCAGTTTCCTTTGCTGTACTGAGCTCGAGGAGGCGCTGTGAGTAAAACACTCCTCCTTGGCCATCCTCACCTTCCTTTTACAGTACTTATCGCAAAACATTTGTATCCGTTTCTGGCTACTTCCCACCACTCCATCACCCCAGGACACATTGGTCTCAGTCCTAGAAGGTTTTGAAAACAGTACGAACCTTGTTTGAACTTGTCTTCCTCTAATACACTAATATTGAGGCGCCAGTACCCCGGCCTGAAAACAGGCAGGCACAGGCGCACTCAAACAGCAGCCCATCATGGTCAGAGAAGAACACAGGGAGCCGCGACCTGACACCAGACTCAAAGATCTTTTCTACAAACACGTAGTCCAGACGCCTAAACGCTCCACGTGAGTTACGCCATGAGGGACCATCTACCAGTGGCCTGACCATCCTCCCCATCTACTAGCTCCGTGTCTGGCCATCAGGTGGAGATATAACTATCGCGGTGTCCCCCTTACCTAACTGCACATTGAAATCCCCTCACAATTACCTGCCTATTGGTGGCCAGGTGTGGCTCTACTAACTCAAACATTTCTCGTCGTTCTCTGAGTTTGTGGTCCATACACTACAAAACCTCAGCTTGCTTGTCCCCCATGTGATGTCAGCACCCATTATCCTGCCTTGAACAATTTTGAAAACATCCTCCACCCTAATCTCTTTAACACCAAACAAAATCCCGAATCCCTGTTGAGTGGACCCCCACACTCCAGATTGAGTCCCCTTCGTCCACTCCCCTTGAGAATTTTGCAACATCCCCTTGTCCCGTAAATGAACCTCCTGCATAAACAAATTTGTACATGCAGCTGGTCCACAAAATCATAAACAACCTCTTCTTTTAACCGCCCCTCATTCCTCTTACATTTAATGAAAGAATTTTAACTGCAGTCATTATAATTTGTATTTTTAAAGTCTTTACTGTACTCAAAACACCCCAAAAAAACTCCCACAGCAAGAAGAGGTCCTCACTGTCCATCTGTTCCCCCAGGAAAAGGGCACTGGATTAGGCGATGCTGATGGCCTGTTGGGTCCCTCATATGCATCCCTCCCCAAGGGGATGGTAGCATGAGCAGGTCTGGAGGTAACTCCAGCTCCAACTCCAAACCTACGGGGCGAGCAGATCACCTGGATCTCTCCGCTCTGCTCCGTAGCCTCCACCCTCCCTAGCCCTGTGTTGCCCCCTTCCCGCTCCTGATGTCTCCTCCTCTGCAGCCCTTCTTGCTGCCCTACCCCCATCCATCCCACCATCAGCTCCTCTCTTGGTCCTGTCCCTCTGCCCGTTGCCTTCCCCTTTGATTTTTTACTATGGCCCTCCTTACTCTCTCCGCTTCTAATTGTCTTCCTGCTCCGAAAGCCTGCGATCCTTTCCGTGCCCCCTCTTGACCTTGGAGGTGGGTGGATCCAGGCTGATGGGAGGGAAATCCCCTGCGTTGTCACGGGCACCTGGGCTTCGCTTTCCCAGTGGCCCTTCCGGTTGTTCCTTTCTCCAGGGGCTTCCTCTGTTCCCCTTATAGAAAGATCCGCGCTGGCTCTGCCTGTATTGGTGTGCTTGAGCCATTCCTTGCAGGCACGGGGTCCCATTCCTGGATCCTTGGCTTTTTCCGCCTCCAGTGGACTTGGCCACTTCCTGAAGGTCCTCTCGGCTAGGCAGTTGCGGTACAGATGGCCCAGTCCCCACATCCATGACAGGCCTTGGGCCCCGTGCAGTCTTTGGCCTCATGGCCCCCTTGGCCACAGGTAACGGCAGCAGGCTCCGAACAGCCTGCCTCTGTATGGCCAGACTGCCTGCAACGCCGACAGAACGCTGGTTGCCGGGAGTAAAACAGGTAACCGCGATCCCCACCAAGGCTGAAAAGAGCGGGTGGATGCTTCAGTCCTCCAGGACCTTCTGGGCCGGGGTTCAGCAGCACCTGAAACTGCCTTCTTCCTGTCCAGAATCCTCGTGTCTTTTAGATACCTAGCACTAGTCACCACTTCTCCGTGCTGTCCCAAAAAGCAGCTAGTGCTCGGTCGGTGACGGCGGGTGAAGTGTGCACCGTGACTGTTCTGAAATTTGGTCTGTCCAGGTTCAGGATCTGTAACCGCCATGAATCTTTTCCAGCCTCCTTTCTACAGGCTTCAGCCACTTTGAATACACATCCTCGCTTACCAGGGTAACGCCGGCTGCTTTTTCTGGCTGGTTCCACTGGATACAGTACACATCTTCGACCTTCAGACTCAGTTGTTCCATGATGACCTTTTGCAGAACCAGCTCTCGACATCATAAGTTCCTCCACTGGTTCCACCCGGAAGCGTATCGTGTACCTCACCCCAACCTTTGGGCTTGTCTGGTCCTTGGTCATCTTTGTGCCGATTGTGTTCTCTTCTTGTTAAGCTTTGTCTCCGTCTCTCCAATC